>NC_080755.1:17176889-17478318 GCF_020826845.1 Diceros bicornis minor | reverse complement strand
TGATAAAAGTGTCATCACCAAGGCCGAAATACTTTCATTTTCAAAATAGAGCAATTGGATTAACTCCCAGAGGCAATAAAATGTTTCCTCTGAGTCCTATGAAATAACCTTAAATTTCAATACTTTTATAAGTCAGAGTCAAGACAAAGTGGAAAAGAACAAAAATTGGGGGGCAGATGGATCAGTAAGATGGCCCATCACCTCCAGAAATTCTCCCATTAGACTCAGTGATCTGAAATCATGAAACATTTTGTTCTCTGGAGGAAAAAATCCCAAGCATCTGAAGTTATATTTTTTCACCTTTATTTAGATATAATTGACAAATAAAGTTGTATATATTTAAAGTGTACAATGTGATAATTTGACATATGAAATGATTACCACAATCAGGTTAATTAATACTTCCATCGCCTCACATAGTTACTTTGTGTGTGTGTGTGTGTGTGTGTGGTGAGAATGCATGGTCTACTCTCAGCAAATTTCCAGTACACAACGTGGTGTTATTAACTATAGTCACCATGCTGTACTTTAGATCCCCAGAGCTTATTCATCTTATGAAGTTATATGTTTAGTAATATATTACAAAGTTAATCGGTTTCTCTATTGGGACGTTGGTTAAAAATTTTGTGGTCTGACTAACAACAAAAAACAAACAACCTGATCGAAAAATGGGCAGAGGATATGAACAGATATTTTTCAAAGGAAGATATACAGATGTCCAACAGGCAAATGAAAAGATGTTCAACATCACTAATCATCAGGGAAAAGCAAATTAAAACTACACTAAGATATCGCCTTGTACCTGTTAAAATGGCTATAATCACTGAGACAAAAAATAACAAATGTTAGAGAGGTTGTGGAGAAAAGGGAACCCTCTTTCACTGCTGGTGGGAATGCAAACTAGTGTAGCCTCTACGGAAAACAGTATGGCAATTACTCAAAAAATTAAAAATAGAAATACCTTATGATTCAGCTTTCCCACTACTGGGTATCTATCCAAAGAGCCTGAAATCAACAATCCAAAGAGGTTTATGCACCCCTATGTTCATTGCAGCATTATTCACTATAGCCAAGAAGTGGAAGCAACCTAAGTGTCCCTCGACTGATGATTGGATAAAGAAGATGTGGTAAATATATACAATGGAATACTGCTCAGCCATAGAAAAAGACAAAATCATCCCATTTGCAACAGCATGGATGGACCTGGATGGTATGATGTTAAGCGAAATAAGCCAGACAGAAAAAGACAAATACTGCATGATTTCACTCATATATGGAAGACAAAATAACATACAGACAGTGAGAACAGTTTGGTGGCTACCACGGGGAAGGAGGTTGCAGGGTGGGCACAAGGGGTGAAGGGACTCATTTATATGGTGACTGACAATAATATACAACTAAAAGTTCACAATGTTATAACTATTATGACATCAATAAAAAAAATTTTGTGGTCTGAGTGCTATTGAATTTTCTCTTTTTTGCATTGGCAACCTTACTGATATGGGGGGCCAAGCTTGTTTGTGTAGCTGCCTCATAGTCACTTAAGGGGGTCCCATCTTAGGGTACACTTAAAGGACATGATAATGAATGGGACTAGACCAGGCCAAAATCTCAGTTCAGTTCTGATAAGCCATGAAAGGTTAACTTAGCATTAGTAATTTAGGGAGATGGTAGAAAAGATGGATGTCATTTGAATAGGCCAACATCGAAAAATAATTAATCTAACATGAGAGCTAATATTTCTGAGTATGCACACTCTCTTTCTTCTTAGCAAATCAACTTTCTTTTTAGATGGTGATACAGTAATCAATACATTATTTTTCTTCAATGAGTGTTTTTGCCTCAGGAGCACATGTACATACTGTAGCCTTTATGTTGATAGCTATGGGCTCTGCTCTCTTAGTGGATGAGATAAAAAAAAGTTCATTTCTTTATATTTAGTGTATTATTAAAGTGTGTGTTGTTTTATCAGGAATGACTCACCAAAGTAGAACTATTAAATCCCTTCTGAATGATTTTTCACTTTGAAATTTGGGAATTATGCCTTATTTCATAACAAGAGGCCAGGGTGAATGATTGTTGCAGCGATACCTCATTTCCCCATCTCAGCCAGCAGACACTCATTTTTCAAAACACCAGACTTTCACTTCTTCTTTTGAATATACACCATTTATGGAACAGCCACCCATTGCTGCTCTGATAACCATTTGGAACAGCATCATCATTTATGTTGGCAACATCATTGCTCTGGGTCAGGTTGCAAAATAACCAAAGGAACGCATTTGTTATCTAACTCTCAAGTTCTAAGAGGAAGTGAACTTTAGGTTATAAATGCTTCTAGCTAAGGCTCTCTTTTCCTAGAAGAGATCATAAAATGAAATTGAATGAAAAAAATGAATTCTTCAGTTTACTTGTTTGTTGGTTGGGATTCTTGGCATGGGCATTTATAAAGTGACCCATTGTGAATCACCAAAATAGCACATGACACATGGAAAATATTTGCTTGACCTGGGAGAAGTATTTTCTCATTTGGCTGCTACTCAAAGGCTCCATAGGGAACATTTCTGGAACAATCAGTCTCTCTTGTAATAGTAAAATACATAAGTTTACTTTTTGTGTGTGTGTGTGAGGAAGATCGGCCCTGAGCTAACATCTGCCAATCCTCCTCTTTTTGCTGAGGAAGACTGGCCCTGGGCTAACATCCATGCCCATTTTCCTCCACTTTATATGGGACGCCGCCACAGCATGGCTTGACATGCGGTGCGTCAGTGCGCGCCCAGATTTGGTACCAGCGAACCCCTGGCCACCGCAGCAGAGCATGCACACTTAACTGCTTGTGCCACCGGGCCGGCCCCTACATAAATTTACTTTTGATGTTAAATTCTAGATCTGTTTTGATTTAGTCCTTCCCTCAGTGCAATTGCAAAAAGTAGCTGCTGATCAAATTCTCAAGTTTTAGTATTATTGAGTCTATCTTTTTTGGCTATTGTATTTAAGTAATTTCATACAAGATTCAAGAATGGGTGCAATCTTATGCACTGCTAAGAGGACATTTGGAATATGGAGAATGTCTTTACCATCTGAGGACGTGGACATAGATGTGCATGGATCTGATGTGCAAATGGGATTTGATTTTTTATCAACATTTCTCTAATTACTAGTGAGATTGAACATCTTTTCATATGCATGGTGGCATATAAATTTGTTTTCCTGTGAATTTATGTATCTATGTTCCTATGATTACCTCTGTAGCCTTTGCCCATTTTTATTGAGTTTGTTGCATTATTTTTATATTCATTTTTAAGTCTACTTTAAATATTATGGATGCAAACCCTTTTTGTTATGTTGTGTAGTGTTGCAAATATGTTCCCTACTCCATGACTGTTTTTCTTAACTTTGTTTACAGTGTCTTTTGTTGAACAAAATTTTAATGTAGTTCTACTTGTCAACCTTTTTTTGTGTGTGTGGCTTCTAGGTTTAACATCATGCTCCTAAGATCTTTCTCCCACCGTTTTCCTTTGCATTTCTTTAGGCCTTCTTTATCGCCTTCCATAAGGTTTTATAGCTTTGTGGGTTTTTTCATAAAATTCTGATAAATTTCTTTTCCTAATTTTTAGGCATACAAATTAAGATTTTAAAATACATTCTTCTATCACATATTAGATAACTTTAAATTTATAAGGGTTTTGATTTTTAGTCTACATGGATAGCAGGAATCCACTGTTTTCCCTGAATGGATGTACAGTTCATCTAACAGTCTTATTAAATAGTTGATCTCTTCCCCACTTATTTGAATCGCCATCTTTGCAATATACTGAATTCAAATATATACTCAGTTCTGTTTCTGGAGTCCTTATTTTATTCCACCGATTTGTCTGTTCCTTCACTAACACCACACTGTTTTCATCTTTGTAGCTATAAAGTATACTTGAGATCTGAGAAGTAAATTTATAGCCTTCTTTTTCATTTATTTTTATTTTCTGACTGTTCTTAGACCCCCTCCTCTTACTCATCTTCCGTATTTAGTTTTCATGTGGACTCTCAAGTCTATCTACTCCCCTTAAGTTCCATTGATAGTTAACTCGGTCCTATCACCTGTTGTTTAAATTATTGCAATATTGCAACCACCTTGACGGGTTTTTCTTCTCTACTTTTGCCCACTATAGTCTACTCTCTAAACTCCCTTCATAAGGAATCTGATTATTTTAAGGACTCATTTAATTTTTAAAATAGTTTTATTGAGATATAATGTACCTACCATATAATTTACCCATTTGAAATGTATAATTCAGTGGTTTTTAGAATATTCACAGAGTTGTGCAACCATCACCACAGTCAATTTTAGAAGATTTTCATCACCCTAAAAGAGAAACTCCATACGTTTTAGATATCGCCTCAATCCTGCCATCTTCCTCCTCCTTTACTCCCCAACCCCCAGCTCTAGGCAACCCCAATCTACTTTCTTCTTTATATATCTGCCTATTCTGGACATTTCATATAAGTGAAATGTGGTCTTTTGTAACTGACTTCTTTCACTTAGCATGATGTTTTCAAAGTTCATCCATGTTGTAGCATGTATTAGCATTTCACTCCTTTTTATGACCAAAAAATATTCCATTGTATGGATATACCACAGTTTACTTATCCATTTATCAGTTGATAGACATTTGAGTTGTTTCCACGTTTTGGCTATTATGATAATGCTGTTATGTATCTCATATAAACTTTAAAATGAGTTTATTATATTCTAATAAAAAATTCTGTGGGAATTTTTATTGCAATTGCATTAAATTTATAGATTAATTTAGAGAAAATTTAATTTTTTTACAATATTGAATTTTTCATCCAGGAAAATTGTTTTCCATTACATTTATTTAGGCCTTGTTTATTGCCTTCCATAAAGTTTTATAGTTTTCTTGATAAAATTCTGGTGAATTTCTTTTTTTTGTAATTTGTACTTACTTTATAATGTTTTGCCATTTTGAACAGAATTTTTTTTTTTTTTTTTTTTTTGCTTGAGGAGGATTTGCCCTGAGCTAACATTTGTGCTAATCTTCCTCTATTTTGTATGTGGTCACCACCACAGCATGGCTGCCGATGAGTGATGTACGTTCATGCCCGGGAACCGAACCCGGGCCGCTGAAGCAGAGCAGCACGCCAAGCTTAACCACTAGGCCATGGGGCCAGCCCGTTGAACAGAATTTTTAAATTAAAATTTCTATTTGGTGGTGGCAGTATATAGAAAAACTATTCATTTCTCTATTTTTACCTTGTATCTAACTATCTTCAGGATCTCTCTTATTAGTTCTAACAGTTTTTCAGTTGATTTTCTTATCTCTTCCAGATAATTAACTATATAATCTGTATATACCTATAATCAAAGTTTATCTGTTTCTTCACAATATTTATATTCCCTATTTCTTTTTTTTATTTTCTGATTTTATTGGCTAGGATCTCCAGGATGATGATAAATAATAACAACTATACTGGGCATACATCTTTCTCCTTATCAACTTTAATTTTTAATTGTAAGCAATATTATAGCAAAAATAAATTTAATAATGAAAGAAAAATCACCCTGAATCCCATGTGAAAACAAACTTTAAGAATTACTAAAAAATTATTTGTATATGAATAGAAAGAGTAAGGAAGGATATACACCAAACTGCTATGGGTAGTTCTTTTAGGGCTGTGGAATTCTGGAGCAGGGGCAGGGGCAGAGAGGGAGACCCTCTGCATAGCTTGGCTTTTTGCAATGAGCATTCCCTACTTTTGTATTTTAAAATGCATCTTGGAAAACAGCCAAAGAGTACAAAATATGTAAAGACTTGTCTTTGCATATCAAGATTTACAGATATGTGTATTGTTAATGGCTAAAATTTTAGTTTTGTTCACTAAGTTAAATCTCAACTAAATGAGACAGTCAAAGATTAGATAGATAGATCGACAGATAAATAGATGATAGAAAGATTGATAAAGAGATAGAAATATTGATACAGTCATAAATATATACCTACTTGCCATTACTAGAAAGTCCAAAAACAAAAAGATGGCACAGAAAAAAATGGTTACAAAGGGAAAGCTTACAAATTACACAGAACAGAATTCTGGGGCAGGGCAGTCAGATCTATTATCTCCCTCCCCATGATGTCTAGGAAAATGTGAATGGAGAAATTATTTCATGGATTGAAGTGAGTTTTTTTTTTTGCTGAGGATGATTAGCCCTGAGCTAACATCTGTTGCCAATCTTCCTCTTTCCTTGCTTGAGGAAGATTAGCCCTGAGCTAAAATCTGTGCCAATCTTCCTCCACTTTATATGTGGGTTGCTACCATGGCATGGCTGACGAGTGGTGTAGGTCCGCACCTGGGATCCGAACCCGTGAACCCAGCCACTGAAGCAGAGTGTGCTGAACATAACCACTACACCACGGGGCCAGTGCCTGAAGAGAATTTTAATTGCTCTCTATTGTCATCAGAGCTTGATAATTGCCTGTCAAAAATTTTCTTTCTGAGACACCATGGAGGAGTTTGGCAGTCACAGGAGGGCATCAATATTACTTGCCCCTGTATATAGGATACCACATCAATGATTGTACAGCCACATCCTGTTACTGTCTACACTTTGGAACATGACTAAAGAAATGCACCCCTTCGGTTGTTCTCTTCTAGGATTTCCAATGAACACTCCCCCAAACTCCAGATCCGGAGTCACAGTTACCTGAGGGCGGTAAGTGAAGTCTCCATCAACCGAAGCCTGGACAGCCTTGACCCTGCAGGCCTGCTCACATCACCAAAGTTCCGCTCCAGGAATGAGAGCTACATGCGAGCCATGAGCACCATCAGCCAGGTGAGCACCGTGGCTGCAGGCCATTAACTATCTGCACAAGGGTTAGTGGAAACTGAGAGGGCATGAAGTGAGGAGGCAGTCACTCCCCAAGTAGACCGCTGATGGATCAGGCAGGAGGTCCAGTCTAAATGCTACGTGTGTTCGGCCACAGCAAGCACCTGGTATCAGCAGTCTACCAGCAGGGGACGAGTTCTCTGCAGGTGGATACAGCACATCGGGGGAGTCGTTGGAAATTCATTAACGGTCAATCAGCACCAGCAAATTTGTCATTAAGGAGTGGATGGATGAAGCTTCAGTTGTAAAGATGCTTGAAGGATAGAAGGACAGGGTAGACGTCACTGGCAAAACCAAGGCAGCGTCTAATCATAAAAGTACGACTATTAAGCAGGTCCTCAAGATAGGGACCCAGGCATAGGAAACGAGATGCGATCTATTTACCTCAACTGGGTCATAGGTGAATATTGTGTTTTGGTAATGAGACAGAAACCCACTTCTAAGAAGTGGTAGGCAAAACTGGGGATGCAGACTCGATAAAGGTTGCTTAATGCTGCATTCAGAATATTCAGCTGCCTCACCTCTGATATCTCCCATTGAGGGGCTGGGAGAACATGGGAAAAGGCTGGGCTGCCTAAGCTCAGGGGCAGAGCGAACCTAGGACTCTTGGAGGACCTGCCCCTGCAGCTTTCAGGGGCCACCAGAGGAGCAGAAGGTGCCTCAGGGGCTTCCTCTAGGAGGACAAAGAAGGTATTTTTTTAAATGATGTTTAGGAACTCTGAATTTAAATTTATATCACAGTTTTTAAAAATAAGTAACATACAATTGATTTAGCTAATATTTATTGATCAAAACACTGGGCAAGATTATGCAAGTTATTCAGTGATGAATAATACATCATCCCTGCCCCCCAAAAACTTACAATCTAATGGAGAGCATACAAAAAACATGAAAGTGCTATCACAAACATTATTTACTTGAACACCATAAAAACACTCTGAGGGAGCTGGGTCAAGAATTAACAATAAGAGCCATATTTACTGGGTGGAGCACAGTGCTAACTGCTTTCTATTTTCGTAATATTGGTCCTTATAAACACTCTGTAAGATATGTAAATAACCAGATGTTAAATGAGACCTTCTTTGTGGTCACAAAATTGTCAACAAGATCCCAAAGCTAAGGAGAAAAAGGTGTTAAGTATCCAGGATTCTAAAGAGAGAGCTTCAAAGCATGGAGCCTAGGAATATGCATTTAAACAAATATTCCAAGTGATTCTAATCAAGTAATATTTGATCTGAACTTTGAAAAATGCTAGCCTACATCATATTCAAGGAATAGTGAATGTTCTGGTTTACCCAGAATACTCAGAATACTTGTAGAGGCAACAGTGGGAAACCTGTTCTGAATTTTGTCCTGGAGACATTTTTTAATGCATGGCCTTGAGTGCCAGGCCCAGGAGACTGGACTTTATTCGTTAGGAATGGGATTGATTAAAGACTAATTAAAACTTCAGATTTTAAGCAGGCAAGAGATATGATCAGAACTTAGATATAAGATAATTAATCTGGCAAAAAAGTATAGAAAAGATTGGCGATGATGAGAGGCTAGAGGCAGAGAAGCTAGTTTGGAAGACATTGTGATCATCAAGGTAAGCTACTGATGGTGCTGTTGCTGATGGTGGAAGTGATGGTGATGATGATGGTGGTGGAGATGGTGATGATGGTAGTGATGGTGGGGAAGGTGGAGGGGGTGATAGTGGTGATGATGGTAATGGTGGTGGTGGTGGAGGTGGTAGTGATGATGGGGGTAGTGGTGGTGATGATGGTGGTGGAGGTGGTGATGGTGGTGGTGGTGGTGGTGCTGGTGATGATGGTGGTGGTGGAGGTGGTGATGGTGGTGGTGGTGGTGGTGGTGATGGTGGTGGTGGAGGTGGTGATGGTGGTGGTGGTAGAGGTGGTGGTGGTGGTGGTGGTGGTGGTGGAGGTGGTGATGGTGGTGGTGGTGGTGGTGATGGTGGTGGTGGAGGTGGTGATGGTGGTGGTGGTAGAGGTGGTGATGGTGGTGGTGGTGGTGGTGGTGGTGGTGGTGGAGGTGGTAGTGATGATGGGGGTAGTGGTGGTGATGATGGGGGTGGTGGTGGTGGTGATGATGGTGGTGGTGGTGGTAGTGGTAGGCTAAGCACTGAAGTTGAATGGTAGGCTAAGCACTGAAGCATCTCTGATCTGTCAGAGTGAGACTCCAAAATAGGACTACTGCTCTCACCTTGTCCCTGCCATCAAAATTAAGCTCCCTGCTCTAAATGGATTTCTGAAGAGCAACAGCAGGGACCACAGCAAGGCTCTGAGAGCAAGGCAGGGTGGGAATCAGGGGAGCTGGTGTGTGGGATTCCAATATTTGCCCACAGTACATTTCCTTACTTTAAAGAAATCTCCAAGAGCATACACCCCTCTTTGTGCTAGCTAATGCTTTCTAACAATACTCACTATCCCAACTCTCAGGGAAATAGTTGGTGCCTCATTTTGGTGAAATTTAGATGTGTTTCGTCCTTACTTTTTTCACAAGACACAATATAATATTTAAAACTTCTTTAAGCTTAGCTTTATTCTGGACAGCCTCATGGTCATATAGCCTTCCGGAATTGTAAAATATTCTATAAATCCATCTGTCATACATACAGAATACATCAGTGGGTTTAAAAAAATTTTTTGGAAAATGTTTATGCACATTCACTGCTTTCATAATTTTACACGTTTAAAACAGGAGAACATGTCGCTTCCCACAGCAGGACTTTACACCTACACAGCTGACAGCTTTTAGTCCTTATGCTGTAGGTCTGATCTTCCTTGAGATAACGTCACTTCCCAGCACAGGTTGGTAAGAAATCAACAAGTCACTGAAGAGGCACATGTGGGCCTTGATGCTATGGCGGGTCAAGCTCTGCAATTCAATGATGTAATCATTTCACCTTAAGTAAAATACAGAAAGAATAGCCATCTTAAATGCATTCCTGGGCCGGTCCCGTGGCTTAGTGGTTAAATACATGCGCTCTGCGGCTGGTGGCCCGGGTTCAGATCCGGGCGCGCACCAACGCACCGCTTCTCCGGCCATGCTGAGGCCGCGTCCCACACACAGCAACTAGAAGGATGTGCAGCTGTGATGTACAACTATCTACTGGGGCTTTGGGGGAAAATAAATAAATAAATAAAAATTTAAAAAAAATGCATTGCTAATGATACATCATTTTTCTAGTTCCATATTCAATTTTCAAGCAACACAGTATCTTTAAGGATAATTTCAAATTTTCCGTTGCAGTCCCAACATTGTTATTATTCAAAGGAGAATAGTTTCTTCTTCAAAGCAAAACTACCATATATACTCTAGACTTTTCAAAAAGTGGTTGGCTTTTATGATGTTGGAGATATTTTCTCTTATAGATCATTAGTAGCTGCTCTAATAGTATAGAATTTAAGTGCATTATATCCTGTTCCCTTTTAAAACCTGATTTATTATTCGTTAAAGCCTCCTAGAAAGATCAAAGTAAAATGTTGGAAGCTAAGAAATTGGTCTAGAATAACTAAATTGTTTGTTTCTGCCATTCATACCTCATAAAAAGAAAATATCCCTAAAAATAGATTGTGCTTGGATGATAGAAAAAAATTGAACATCTTTTTATCTGTTTATTCTCCTTCTATGTTTTTACTATATATGCATCTAATAAAAATGGGGGCTTTTTAAAGTAAGGCTTGAGAAGAAAGAATTTTAGAAAGTCACATTTTTAAAAAATATTTGGTATAATAACTATCATTTTCAAATTAGCTTAATTTATGTCTTTGTATTTCAAGTCCAAATCTCAAATATCTTCATCTGGAATGGTAAACTAGAAGCTCAGACATATTTTATCTGGCAACATGTTGGGTTTCTATATCATTTTTAAAAAGTGAATGTTATAGGCAGTTATTGTGCTTGTTGGTAATACCAGCAGTTTAACTGTGACTTAGACCTAGACCATCCCTTCACTGTATATAGACAAAGAAATGGAAACTCAGCTAGTCAGTGACAGAACCTAGAAAACTCAAGTATCCTGAATCCTAACCGGTATATTCAATGCCTGCTGGTATTGGGTATTGGTGGCAACAATATTGCTAATAATAGTAGTAGTAATAATGGAAATGATAACAATGGAATAGTTACTATGTATTGCCTACCTGATATGTGCTATAATCTTTGTATATTATCTCATTAATTTCATATCAACTGTAAGAAAGATCATTTTTTAATTTATGAAACTCAATTTTAGAGAATTGGAGTAATTTGTGTCATTCTTCCCACTACACCATCTCAGAAAATAATATCCCCTATTTAAGGAGTGCCTACCGTGTGCCTAGAAATATAATATGCATTTGTATGTATTATTTTATTTTTATCCTTAGAGCATCCCTATGAGGTAGGTATTATTATACCCATTTTACAGATGAGGAAAGTGAGGATCAGAAAATTCAAGCAGATTGCCCATAATAAAGTAGAAAGAGCATTAAACCACTCCTTCTTCCCATATAAAAAATAAATCCAAGCAGATTTAAAATCTAAGCAATAATACAAAATGACAAAAAATTAAAATTAGGAGAATATGTTTATGATATTGTGGTGAGAATTATAACTTTTAATAAAATAAGAATTCCAGAAAACATAAAGTAAAAGATTGACATCTATTCTAACTAAAAATTAAATATTTCTGTGTGGTAAAAGACATTATAAAGTTAAAATACAATTGATGGAGGAATATTTAAACACATCAAGAAAAAAGGTTCATGTTCCAATTGCCTAAAGTGTTTCTACCAATTAGTATGAAAAGATAAACAACCTAAAAGAATTTGGGGCAAAGCTTATGAAATAGCAAATCAGAAGGAAAAAAAAACAAAGACCAATAAATATAGGAAAAGATGTTCATATACGCTAGTAGGCTAGTCAAGACAAATCAAAACAGCGCAATATTATTTTTGACCCAGCAGAGTGGCAGAAGCAGCTAACATCTAGTTCTGGTGACCATGTTGAGAAACAAGCTTGGCTTACTTGCTGTTTGGATTGAATTGCTGCAGTTGTTTTAGAAAGTAAGTTGGTAAAATCTACAAAAAGATAAAACATATCTTTTGGCACAGGAATCCCACTTTTAGAGCTCTGTAATACAGAAATAAAAACACATGTAAAAATAAATGCACAAGGATGTTGGTCATAGCATGGTCTCCAAGGACATACCTGAATCATCATCCACAAAGGAGTGGTGAATAAGTTATGGTACAATCATACTATACAAGATTATGGTGATAATGACTTAGTGTCTGAATCTCCCTGAGTCTCTATACAAAAGTAGGCAGAGCAACTAGATAGAAAAACCAAAAACTCATGAAAAACATTTACCACAAAATGAGGTGACAAGATATCCCATGAACCCAAAATATAAGTAGATGAGAACAAAGTAGCCATAAGCCTCCATCGTCTCCACGTCCGTGTAGGAGGATATAGAGGAAAACAATGACTTTCCTGATGGGCTTGAGCATAGCAGAACAAAACAAGCAGCAAGTATTCACTGGAAAGCTCAGGGGGCTTATGTGAGAACAGCATGTGAAACTGGGAAAGATTTGCCTGTTCTTATACCAGGTAAATTCAAGGAGCCGGCAGTCAGGTCAGAAGAGGCTGGAACAATCTGAGCCCACATGTACGCTAGAAACCAACCAACCAGTGTTTCTATCTAGGGTAGGGTCCAGTACTGAGAAGAAACAGTTGGGAGTGGAATCAAATATGAGCAAGATAGAGACAAATAGCCAAAAAGAAAAGAGAAGGTTCGGATAAAAGTTGGAGGTGGGAGCAAGAGAATCAGGAAATCTCAGAAAGTAACACTAAGCTAAAACAATAGAGGAGGAAGCCCTGTGAATTTAAGGAGAAATGCCAAATGCATCACCCTCTTAAGGTCAGAAAAACTAATTTTACAGAAAAAGGAGGAACAAAAAAGTACCCATTTTAAATCACATTCAAAGTCACTATAAGAAGAAAAGAGAATAAGGAACAGAATAACATTCTTACAGAAAATAAAAGCATACTAGAAAGACACACCCACCAAACAGATCAAAACTGTAATATGCTATTTCAAAAGGAGCTAAAGGACATTAAGAAAGTGACATAAGACATGAAAGAAAAAGATATATCTGAATTTCAAAAACTTAAAAATGATGTCACAGAACTCAGGAAAGAATTAGAAGTAAAAGAAAAATCATTTCAGAAATGAAGATGAGACTAGAAGGAATACAGGCACAAACAAATGAGACGGTTCATACACTAAGAAAAATAGAATCTAAAAAGGAAGTACATTTTTAAAATCATAAAGAAGAGGTAAAAATTATTCAAGAGAAATCGATAAATATTGGAGATAGGCAAAGATTGAACATACAGATAATAGAAGTCCCTCAGGAAGAAAATCAAAGCAAAGGACCAGAACAAATAATAAAAACAATAATTAAAGAAAACTTTCCTGAAATAAAAAGATGATTCAAAATTACATTTTGAAACAGCATACCATGTACCTGAGAAATTGACCCAGAACAATCAACACCAAGACATAGCCTAGTAAAATTACAAGACTTTAAAGAATTAAAACAACAACAACTTTGGACTTATAGACAAAAAGAGCAAATAACTTTAAAAAGAACAAAAGTTAAATTATCAGAGTCTTTAACAATGATAGTTTTTGCCAAAAGAAAATTGAGTAACATATTATTATACTCAAGGGGAAAAAATGTGAACCAAAGATTTTATATCCAGAAAAACTGACTTTCAAATATAAAAGGCATGGACAAACTATTATAAGTATGGATGAATGCAGAGAATATTGCTGCCACCAGCCCATCTTGAGGAATCTACTAGACAATGAGCTTTAGACAACCAAAATGACCAGACGTAAGAACTAGTGGCTAACGATGTGTAGGTTTATTCCTGGACTCTTGCTTCTGTCGCGTTGGTCTGTATGTCTGTCCTTATGTCAGTGCCACAGTTTTGAGATTACTATAGCTTTGTAGTAAGTTTTGAGATCAGGAAGTATGAGTCTTCTAGCTTTGATCTTTATCAATATTGTTTTGGAAATTAAGATGTATCTTGATGTATTTTTCATCATATTTCTTGTGCTTGGAATTCTTTGAACTTCTTGGATTCCAATCTCTGACTAGTCAGTGTTCCAGAGAGAAAAGAGATAACAAAAGGAAGAAAATCACTAATGAAATAATTCAAGAAATGGTCCCAGAACTGAAAGACATGATTTTGCAGATTGAGAGGGCCCACCCAGTACCCAGCACAATGGGTAGAGAATGATCCACACAGGGAAAAGCATCATGAAATATTAGCTCATTTGGGACAAGAAGATCCAAAACAGCTTCCAGAAGGGGATAGGGGAAACCAGCTCACATAGAAAGGCTCAGGAATGAGAAAACTCTCTGCCTTCTCAATCTCTAGCAAACATGGAGGCTAAGAGATAAGAAGCGAAGCCTGAAACATCTGAAAGAAGAAGGAATGAAGGCTAGAATCCTAAATCAAGCATACTCCCTGAACAGTGGAGTTGGGATACAGACATTTCCATCTATGCAAGGTGGCTGCCTTGCCCAGGAAAGCACTGGAAGATGTGCTCCACCAAAAGGAGGGAATAAAACAAGGAAGGGGAAACAGAGGCTCCACCACAGGCTAGTTAATGAAGGGCACCCCCAGAGTGATGGGGCAGGAAGAACCCAGGACAGCAGTGGGCTTGGCAGCTGTATATAGTAATAGAAGGACAGAAGGATCCAAGAGTGATGCTTCAAGGGCAGGAAGGAAATCAAGAGGTTATCAGAGGTCTATGAAAGTATCAAGAGATTCACGTAAGCAAGTTTTTGGCAATATGGACACAAATACCATAAGATCCAGTGGAAGAATTGAAAGTGGTTGCCTCGGGGGAGGGAGAATCTGGAGTGGGTAGGGTGGGACAGGGGCCTGCTCTTTTTCCCTATAAGCTGTCTAGAACTATTTGACCTATATTTGTGTATAAGTTTGATAAAGAATGATCTTTTTATATGAAAAAAGTAGTGGCAAGCATTAAATATGTAGTTATTTGTGAAATTAAGACTAAATGAGGGCTGGAGGAAGATGGGCACAGATGTTAGCCCAGGGCCAGTCTTCCTCAGCAAAAAAAGAGGAGGATTGGCAGATGTTAGCACAGGGCTGATCTTCCTCACAAAAAAAAAAAAAAGACTAAATGAGGGCTAAAGTGGGAGAGAACATACAGGTTACATGCGCTGACGATGTAAATATAGCACAGCTATTTAAAAATGAGCAAAGAATGGAGAGAACATATGCAAAAAAAAAAAGGAATTGTTAGCTGTTTCCAATAATGATATGGGCAGTGGTAGTATTAGTATGCTATTCTGAGACTGTTGTGCATATGTTATGGAAGATAGCAAATGAATAACTGTAGACTATCCTAATCCTATTATCTCCCATGTCTTTGAAAACCAAGATTTTCATTATAGCGTAAAGATATAAGTATAAATATAATATAGAAGAGGTTATATTAAAACTCTGCAGTCTGAATTTGAATTGGATATATTCATAACCTACTTCTGCCCACTGAACAAGGACCAACCCATGGCAATGACAATGAAGCTTCCTGGTGCCCAGATTGTATTCTTCTGACACCATTTCCCACTATAAGAAGAAAAAGCTTTTGGGAAAAATACTGATTCCAGGACTGGGTGGGAAAGATATGAGATGAGTTTGGAATACCTTGACATACCAGATATCAAGGAAGCTATCAAAGACTGCTAGTTTCATGTCAAGAGGACTCAGGAGCCAACCTAAGAAGCTTCTACTGGCCAAAGATGAGACAAATTGGACTTCACTAAGAATAATCATTGAAGTGAATTTAAAACCATTAACTATTTTTAAATCTATGAGTTCATTTTTATATTTTTAAAAATTAATTGATGGGGCCGGCCTGGTGGCACAAGTGGTTAAGTGCGCACGCTCTGCTGCGGCGGCCCGGGGTTCGCCGGTTCGGAACCCCGGGCGCGCACTGAGGCGCCGCTTGTCAAGCCATGCTGTGGCGGCGTCCCATATAAAGTAGAGGAAGATGGGCATGGATGTTAGCCCAGGGTCAGTCTTTCTCAGCAAAAAAGAGGAGGATTGGCATTGGATGTCAGCTCAAGGCTGGTCCTCCTCACAAAAAAAAAAAAAATTAATTGATCACCTTTGGTAGATAAGAGGAAACAAATTTATTGTCTTGAAAATTAGTAAATAAAAGGGGAAAATAATCAAACATTCATCTTGCTGTTGTTATGTGAACTAAACCATTGAGTAATCAAATAATATGAGAGGAAGCATTTCTTTATAAATATGTTCCAATTTGTAAGTGTAGAAGTAATGATGGGATTAGAATATCACCATTTTGCAATCCCCAGTGAATTCATGGATCTAGGCATTGAGCACAATGACTCCTAACAGCATCAAAAGAGACCTAGATATAGTGTGCCTCCAGCTGAAAGAACACATGACCTCTAGTCTTGCCAAAGGGATTGAACCTGAGCCTGCTCCAGCCTCTGGCTCCAGCTTACAGTTTTCAGGAAATACAAATGACAGAGGAACATCCTAAATCCCCACCATGAGTATGAAATCAGCAAATCCAGACTATGGGAAGCTTTACAGGTCAAATGACCCAGCTGCTTCAACAGATCAGTTCTAATTAAAAAAAAAAAAAAAATGGATGAGGGAGACCTGTATGTTAAAGTGAATTAAAAGATACATCAAATTTTATAACTGAGTAAGACTAAACTATAGGATTCAGGGATGCACACTTGGGTGAAAAAAACATAAAGAGATGCAAAGAAGTGATTGCAATAAAACTCAGAGTAGTAGCTACTTTTGGAGGGAGGGTGGGGGTTGTGGTTAGGATGGGGCATTTGGAGGGGCTTCTGGGGGGCCTGGAAAAGTTCTGCTTCTTGATCTGGGCAATAGTTACAAGGGTGTTTGCCTTATTATAATTCATTAAGTTATAGTTTATTTTGTGTGGTTTTCTATATCTGTGTATAATAAAAACAAAGGGTAAAGGGGAACGAAGGAGAATCCTATTAAGAATATAAATTTAATCTAGAAGTTTAGGTGAAAAAAAACAGGTTGCAGAATTATATTTACTTTATGATTCAATTTTTATGAAAAATAGGGGAGGGGGGTACATATACCCTCTGGAAAGATAGTCATCCAAGTTTCATAGTGGTTACCTTGACAGGTAATAAATAGTTTATTATTTCTTTGTGATGTTTGGCATGTTGATTAAAAGGGAAAAATCTAATAAATGATACATATACATATATGTAGATACATATACACACATACATATATAGTTTGTTTTACTTTTTACTTTGAAATCATTTCAAACTTGCAAAAGTTGCATGTATAATACAAAGAACTCTTGTACATCCTTGACCAAGATTCATATTCATTGATTGTTAAGATTTTGGCTCATTTGCTCACTCTTTCTCTCCGTTTCTCTGTCTGTCTCTCTCTTACTCTTTCTCTCTGTCTTTTTGACAGTAAATTCCAAATAAGGTGCATTTACCTCTAAATGCATTTCCAAGTATTTCCTAAAAAACAAGGATATGTATAATATATATATTTACTTTTTTTTTTTTTTTTTGGTGAGGAAGATCAGCCCTGAGCTAACATCCGTGCTAATCCTCCTCTTTTTGCTGAGGAAGACCAGCTCTGAGCTAACATCCATTGCCAATCCTCCTCCTTTTTTTTTTTCCCCAAAGCCCCCCAGTAGATAGTTGTACATCATAGTTGCACATCCTTCTAGTTACTGTATGTGGGACACGGCCTCAACATGGCTGGAGAAGTGGTGCGTTGGTGTGCGCCCGGGATCCGAACCCGGGCGGCCAGTAGCGGAGCGTGCGTGCTTAACTGCCAAGCCACGGGGCCGGCCCCTATATTTACTTTTTTAATATGGACATATATAATTATTAGCCTTGAAAACATGCAGGGATTTTTTTTTTTTTTTTTTTTTGGTGAGGGAGATTCACCCTGAGCTAACATCCGCTGCCAGTTCTCCTCTTTTTTTTTTTTTCCCTGCTTGATGAAGATTAGCCCTGAGCTAACATCTATGCCAGTCTTCCTCTATTTTTTTTTTTATGTGAGATGCCTCCGCAGCATGGCTGATGAGTGGAGTGGGTCCACGCACAGGATCCAAACCTGCAAACCCATATGACTGAAGTGGAGCACGTGGAACTTTAACCACTCAGCCATGGGGCCTGACCCCGTGCAGGGATTTTTATATCAAATTAGATGAAGTATGCAAAAATACTATTTTAACCTGTAAAGAATTATTATTATTAAGAAATGCATGTCTCCAAATGATGAATGGATAAAGATGTGGTATATATATATACAATGGAATACTACTCAGCCATAAAAAAAGACAAAATTGTCCCATTTGCAACAGCATGGATGGACCTTGAGGGTATTGTATTAAGCGAAATAAGTCAGACAGAGAAAGACAGACACCATATGATTTCACTCATATGTGGAAGATAAACAACACATGGATAAAAAGAACAGATTAGTGGTTACCAGAGGGGAAGGGAGTAGGGGGGAAAGTGAAAGGGGTAAAGGGGCACATGTGTATGGTGATGGGACACATATGTATGGTCGCAACTAGACTATTGGTGGTGAGCACGATACAGTCTATACAGAAACTGATATATAATAATGTACACCTGAAATTACACAATATTGTAAACCAATAAGACATCAGTAAAATAATTAAAAAAAAAAGAAATGCATATCTCTTTTCCATTTGATATGCCTTAAGATAATTGGTCACTTTTGTCTGAAGTTTAAAGAAATTTGCCATGATTGGAGTGCATCTTCAGATAACACAAAATGAAGAGTCGGTCAAAAATTGCAATTATTTTTGGTATGTGCTGTAAGCTTAATTGTAGTTTAATCTGTTAAATTCTCAATTACTCATGAATTTGATATTAGGAAGATTAGACATATGAAGCTCTCTATAAGGTAGCAGAAATTTGAGGAATGTGCCCACATCTCTATCAAATCAGCTGCAAAGTAAGAAATTGGTCTGGCTGGTCTGGCTTATTTTTTTTTAGCTGGTGCTGAAACCCAATGAAATTTATGTCCAGAGGAATATAAGTAAATAAAAACTGATTCCTCAAAAAAGGGAAGACTTCATTTGGAAGATTTTTAAAACTCATTTATAAACAATTTGTGGACCATATCAGCTTTTTATAAAGAAGCGTGAAAGTTTCTTTAAATAGTATGTAGATACTACGAAAATCTTGATAGTGCTTTTCCAGATTTTGACATATCTGGATTTGGTCCATTTCTGGGCAGAATGTGGGTATCTTACCAGAAAACAGAGGTACTTTGCACTACTTTTCCATACTTTGCACTAAATTAAGCTTCAGTCAACACTGAAGTTATCTGATGAACTAGTCACTTCCAACGGAACAATAAAAATAGTAGTTTCTAAAATGTTTGTGCTGAAAACAGTTTCATTGAAATACACAAACTCTAACCATGGACCAATAAAATTGTTCCCTAGGTTTGCGTTTATATATAAGAAGAATTAGCACCTGGGCATGCACTGGAATAGAACTTCCCAACCCCACACTTCCTTGCATTCTAAAAACAAAGCTCTTTTTCTTTCTAATTTAATCGACTATTTGGGATTATAAACTAGATGCCGTTCAATAACAGTCTGTAACGTAGAGGAAATAAAATGCATTGGATTTTCAGGTAATCAGAGGGGGCTTTCTTCTGGGGGGTTGAAGTCTGGAGACGCTTGAAGGGAGAGCTTGCCCCTCCACCCAGCCGCGAAGCGCACGATGTTACGGTGTCCTGTCTCTGCCCGCAGGTGAGCGAGATGGAAGTGAACGGGCAGTTCGAGTCGGTGTGCGAGTCTGTGTTCAGCGAGCTGGAGTCGCAGGCCGTGGAAGCCCTGGACCTGCCCATGCCCGGCTGCTTCCGCATGCGGAGCCACAGCTACGTGCGCGCCATTGAGAAGGGCTGCTCCCAGGACGACGAGTGCGTGTCCCTGAGGTCCTCGTCCCCGCCGCGCACCACCACCACCGTGAGGACCATTCAGAGCAGCACGGGTGAGTGAGCAGAGCGGCTGTCCCCCGGGTCCCTGGTGATGCCGGGCCATCACCAGCCTGGCCTCTGTGCCCGGGCTACCGCATGACTGTCCCGAGAGACTGCACATTGTACCCTTGCTGTTAACCACCAGTAACAATACCACCCATGCCCTACAAAGCGATGATTTTGCTTCCATGTCTCTATCTCCAGCCTCTGGCCACATTCACCTCCCCCATCTCTCTCTCTCTCCGTCTCTGGTATCAACAAAGGAAACTGCAACTACAGGACCAGGAGGGGGAGGTCTTCCCAAGATCCCCACACAGCATCCTAGGAGCCAGCAAACTCATCCCACTAACTCCTATTCTCCATCATTAGGCTCTGACGGTTTAGGGGTATGACCCCTAAATGAATCAGACATCCTGATTGCTGAGCGTCACAGAGTTGGAATACTTTTTTAATTCCAAGATATCCACAAAATAACTATCCCAAAAGACCTGAAATATCACTTTGAGAAAATAAAAAGGAAGAAATGGATGATCCAGTAATATTGATTAAACATTTTATGAGTTTTGTTTCATGATAACAGAGGGCAAATTTATTTTATTATTTTAAAACCTTCTGACTATCATATGTATAAAGCACCTCCTTCTCCCTCTAAACTGAATTTAGGTTTATGCCATTAAACTGCACTTGTATCAGTGGATTTTAGGCAGAGAGGCACAGAAGAGCTTAACTGGTTTCCATGACACTGGAACCTATAGAGGAATATAGCCATGGGTTATGTATGACAATGTGTGTGTTGTGCACTTTTTTTTTTATAACATTTGGATCCAAAAAGAAAATCGCCTCCATCTAGTCTTAACTTGGATTGAATTCAGCATAACTCCAATACAGAGTAGTTCCGCAGGAAGATCATCAAACCTAGAGTTAAGATAAATAATGATGAATAAATTAGAAGGAAAAGCCTATGCCAGGATATTGTATTATTCTGTTTTCATTCTAGGTGCCTTAAATGTCAGTAATTATCATTCAGCCTAGAACTTTTGCAGGCTTGAGAATTAATAGGTCCTCAAACCTGAGTTAAAAATCCTACTAACTAGAGATATGAGATTACGATACGGATTTGTAAGAAACCATTAGCGATTGAACAATAGGAGTTCATTTTGACTAATGCAAATGAAGATCTCAGGACTAAGGGAAAGGATGCTTCTAGATGCTGCACGGGCTCAGCAGCTCCACAGGGAGCCCATCGACTCGAGCCCTGGCTGGCCGTCTCCAACTAGCCATGGTGAATGTGTATCTTGCTCACTAGGAAATTCCACAAAGACAGCCACAGACGAGGTTAATAAATTAACTAAGGTTGATTTATTATGAAATGAAAAATGAAAAAATGCATTTTTAAATTCGTCCATGGGCATATTTATGTGTGTGTTTACATTCGTGCAGTAAGTGTTGTTTGAAGTTCTGCCCTGTGCCTCTAGCGTATCACCGTGTCTTTGGTGTTTCCCATTTTCGCCGCCCCCACCCCACACACAACTCTTGCCCAGTGTCTGGTCCATTCCCCTGTATAATAGTCTCATCACCTGCCAGCTACTCTTCTGTGCTGAAAACACTTCTTAAATACACAAAATGCAGATTGTTGCCCAGCAGTGCCAAGGGAAGGAAAACGGCCACTGGCTCACTCCTTTCCCTCAGGGAGCAGTGTTGTGAATAAAGGGGCAAGAGACTCGGAATGGCTTTTCTCTCCTCAACCCTCAGAGGATTTTGTGGTTTAGTCATTTACGAGACAGTTTACTTACACTTTCTGCATCAGTTCTTGTGCTATGCTCTTCACCCCAAATTCTGTATTCTGACCTTCCTAAGACCCTCCCCAGATACTCTGGAAGTTCCCAGAGTGCAAACAATGGAGTGCCAGATAAAATCCAGGTTGCCAGTTAAATTTGAATTTCAGATAAGTAGTGAATAATTTTATAGTGGAAGTATATCCCAAATATTGCATGGGACATACTTATACTACAAAATTATTTGTAGTGTCTGTAGTATTTGCTAAATCTGACAAGCCTATCAGAGAAGGAGATGAGTAGGGCCTGGGAGGGTGTCCTGTGTTGTTCCATTTAGAATGTAAATCGAATTGAAGTGGCTTTAGCCCACGGCCCTATGTGGGAGAACATCGAAAAACAGGGAGAAGGAAATGAAAACACCACAGAGGTGATTGCATCCGCTCCTTCTTGGGCTCCATGCGCCTCATCCTAAGTACTGGGCCCTGTCCACCTGCAACTCTCTGGGTGGGAAGGCTCCAGTCTTGGCTGCAGCTGCAGGGGGTAAGGGGCAGGAAGATGTGACTTCTCCTGGGAGTGGTGAGGCATAAAATGCCAGATTTCTGCAGGGGGTAGCTGGGGACTTCGCCCGTAATCATCAAACAAAACATTATGATATACCATCTTTACAGTCGTGAAAAAATAAACAATTTAAGGACTAAGTATTGTGGCAGATTCTAAGTAAGCCCTTCAGATATTTAAAAGTGCAATTTTAAGAATTCTAGTGTCATCTTTCACCGTTTCTTTATGCCATAGATTTGTTCTTTTTAAAAAAGCCATTATTTTATGATGTAATAAGGTTGTGTCCTTCATTCTACCCCTCCCCCTACTCCTGCATTGTCTCTTTCTCTCTCTCACACACACGCTTTTCTCTCTCACATAATATCACTACTATCATGTTAATTTTCTTCTTCTGCTGTTTCTGTCTGACATCAAATCAAATACAATAACATAGAAACATAGAAACATATCTACTTTCTCACAGGACCTACTAATTTTTGAAAGAATGCACTCATCTGTGGAAATCGGGAAATTACTTTGCTCGAATTTTAACCGTTTCCCCCATGTCCACAGGTCAAATTTACATCCGTGCTGAGTAGGACATGATGTAGATTTCTCCTTTTACTTCTCTTCCTTTGCTCGTTATTCTTGGATACTCACAACAGATTCCATTTTTCCTAAACTTCCCCTTGCCTGGAAAAAAATCTTTTTTCTTTTTGTCAACTGAAGTTATTGGCTATAAGTTTTCCCCACAACAATCCACATTCTGTGTCTTTGATTTTTGTGTCAGCCTGTTTTAATTGTTCAAATCTTCAACAAAATATACTATTAAGATTTTCTCATCTAGCTTTGTCCATTCTTCATATTAGCAAAATGAAACCAAAGACAAAAGTCCATAGAAGCATTTGATGCCACGTGGGAGAGTCATGAAGATGGGCTCAGCTCCATGTGGCCCTAAGGATCCCCTAGCGATGTGAGCGAGGATTAACAGAAACTCGTCCCAGCAAATCAGGGCAAATTAGGAATTGGGTTAAAGAATGACTTATAGTTATGCTTCCTTTGGTTTTTTGACTTTTGGGCTTATCTAACTATGATAGAATCTTATAGTCTTTCAACCTGTCATCTGCTTCAAGCACCCAGATATCTCTCCATCTAATACAGTCAACAAGTTTTATGTAAACCACTGCACCTGGGACTATTAGTTTAGGATTAGAGCTACTGTAGAAAAGTAAAATGAAAAAGTGGGTTAATTATCCTCATGACTGTGGGAAAACAAGCACCCTTGCCTCAATCGTCTGAAGGTATTAGGTATTTAGGTAAAAGTAGAATTTGGTGGCGGTATTACTGGCACACAAACCTCTACTTCAGAATATGGATTAAACCCACTTCTTATGGAATATACCAATGCAATTGTATGTGTTTAAGGATGAGTTTTCTATTTACTTCCTATGCTGAGCATTTTCTAGGACCTATCAAAAGCACACCACATTGTAGCTAGACGGACTTGTATCTGGTGATACGAGTGGCCTGAATAAGCAAAAACATTGTAAGTGGATACACCCATACAGAGACACAGACCACACATGGTCAGAAAGGACACACATAAACTGTTTGCAGTGGCTACTGAGCAAGTATTAAGTGGCAGGGTCAGGTGGTATGGAGAGAGGGAAATTTTTTTTTTTTGTTAGGGAGATTGGCCCTGGGCTAACATCCGTGCCCATTTTCCTCTGCTTTATATGGGACACCACTACAGCATGGCTTGACAAGTTGTGCATCGGTCTGTGCCCGGAATCCGAACCTTTGAAACCCGGGCCACTGAAGCAGAGCACACGAACTTAACCACTATGCCACCGGGCCCCCTGGGAAATTTTGTAAATAAGAATTTATTGCTTTTTATGATTTTAAAAGCTAATATAATAATATTTGAATAAAAATAATACTGACAGAATAGGCAGAGTATTATGATAAATGATACTCTGGTCTTTTAAGAAAAGTTTTCACTTTGAAATTACAAGTTTTGCAAAGAAGCTTTATGTAGCAATAATATAATTTTTATAAAGAGTAAGTAGGTTCATTTGCCACACTGTTCTTCTTGAAGTTTGGCCTGTGTGTTATATTCTTTTCTTATTAGAGGGGAAGCTCTTAAAAGTTGATGGAGTTCAACTGATCTCCCTTCACAGAGCCCCGAGGAAGGGCAGTGCGGACCCAGGATAAAGCATCCCCCTGGGCGAGGACCCCAGACAGGGAGTCAACACTGTTTGCCCTCTTGGGTATGGCTTGCGACCCCAGTGACAGCAGTATTTGCAGTTTGATTTTTCTAACAAGAGATCATATTTTCCTCTAAATTGAGACACATTCTTCCATAATCTTACGTCACACACTCTTCCATTGCTATCAGCTCTGACACACTTACCCAAGTCTGGCTCAGTATAGCAAAAGTAGCTACTCTTTTGATCATCTGAGGTCAGAGCTAATGTTCCAGGAGTCCTCCCACACATTTGGGTCTTCACTCCCAGTCAGCCATCTTATCTAGGAGATCATATTTGAACCTACCCTCATGCACCCTATACTCCAATCCCATGCACGCTGCTCTCCACCCCCCACTACCAAAAAAAAAAAAAAACCCTAAACACATAAGATCTTTTTTTTTTTTTGTGAGGAAGATCAGCCCTGAGCTAACATCCATGCCAGTCCTCCTCTTTTTGCTGAGGAAGACTGGCCCTGAGCTAACATCTATTGCCAATCCTCCTCCTTTTTTTCCCTTTTTCTCCCCAAAGCCCCAGTAGATATTTGCATGTCATAGTTGCACATCCTTCTAGTTGCTGTACGTGGGATACCGCCTCAGCATGGCTGGACAAGTGGTGCGTCGGTGCGCGCCCAGGATCCAAACCCGGGCCGCCAGTAGCGGAGCGCACGCACTTAACCGCTAAGCCACAGGGCCAGCCCCCCTAAACACATAAGATCTTGAGCAGAATAACATTAAGGTAATAATTTCATATTTGCAATACACATAGTAGGCATTCATTAATGGAGGAAGAAAGGAGAGAGAAGTAGAAAAATACTTTTTTATTGAGATATAATTGCCATATAACATCATGTAAGTTTAAGGTATACAACATGTTGATCTGATACTTTTATATAGCACCACAGCATTAGCTAACACCTCTATCACTCACATAATTATCTTTTCTCTTTTGTGTTGAGAACATTTAAGATCTAGTCTCTTAGCAACTTTGAAGTATATAATACAGTATTGTTGACTACAATCACTATGCTGTGTATTAGATCTCCAGAACTTAATTCATCTTCAACTGCAAGTTTGTACCCTTTGATGAACATCTCCCCAATTCTCCCACCTGCCAGCCTCCCAGTAACCACCATTCTACTGTTTCTATGAATTTGGCTTTTTTAGATTCCACGTATGAGATCATATTGTATTTGTCTTTCTCTCCCTGCCTTATCTCACTTAGCATAATGCCCTCAAAGTCCATCCACGTTGTCACAAATAGCAGGAATTCCTTCTTTCTCATGGCTGAGTAATATTCCATTGTGTATATACATCACATCTTCTTTGTCCATTCATCCATTGACAGAGGACACTTAGGTTGTTTCCATACCTTGGCTGTTGTGAATAATGTTGCAATGAGCATAAGAAAAACATTTAAGTACCTTATAAACTGCATAATCAACAGATGATTGAATAATCAAGGTGACTTTCCTAGGGAAATAGCATTGCCATTAAAAGTTGAATCATAAAATATTAGCAGTAGAAGAAAATTCTATATCATTTAGTCCAGGGTCTGCAAACTACAGCCTATGGACCAAATCCAACCTGCTGCCTGTTTTTGTAAATGAAGTTTTATCGGCACAAGTCACACCCATTTGCTTCTTTATTGTCTGTGGCTGCTTTTACTCTTTAACAGCAGAGTTGAGTAGTTGCTGTGAGACTGTATGGCCCAGAAAGCCACAAATATTTACTGTCTGGCCCTTTACAGAAAAAGGTTGCCACTCGTGATCTAATCCTCTGAACCCATCTTAAGGTAAGAAAACTAAGGACCCAAGTGTGGGGCCTCGAGCTGGAGGCAAAGTCAGAACAAAACCCCAGGTCTCCCTTCCATAGCCCTTTGCTTGTTTGGGTCTCAGCTCTCCAAATTATATATTGCCTGATTATAAAGTTAACCTGAACTTCATTTTCTTCATGTGTAAAATGAAATCATAATGCTACTTCTCTTACCAGCAGTAATGACCACTTCTGGAGAATCCTTAGAGTTCAGAGGAGGCTGACTTCTTTCCAGCAGGCGCTAAGTTACTTAACAGGTGGTTTTTATAAAGCAATGAGGGAAGTCCAAGGACAGATATCAGTCAGAAGTTTTTTGAACAAAGAGCCTTTCTTTTCTATTCCAGATGGGATCAAGTAACAAATATTCAGATATTGCCTGGACTTGTTCGTTTCCTTGAATTTCTCAAAACATCCAAGTAGAACTGGGGAAATCCACTTACCCCCATCTGAGGAGGCTCAGACCAAAAAAAAATAAGAGCACGTTTTGTGGCACAGCCTATGCCTCTTGTGAGGTAACTTGTCTGGTTTTTATGTCTGAGAAAACTGATGTGCTAAGTTTTGGAAGAATTTTGGTTTTAACTTTTCCTTTTTTCTTTTTTTGTTTGTTTGTTTGTTTGTTTTTGTAAGGAAGATCAGCCATGAGCTAACATCCATGCTAATCCTCCTCTTTTTTTTTTTTGCTGAGGAAGACCGGCTCTGAGCTAACATCTATTGCCAATCCTCCTTTCCCCCCACCCCCAAGCCCCAGTAGATAGTTGTATGTCGTAGTTGCACATCCTTCTAGTTGCTGTATGTGGGACGCGGCCTCAGCATGGCCGGACAAGTGGTGCGTCGGTGCCCGCCCGGGATCCAAACCCGGGCCGCCAGCAGCGGAGCACGCGCACTTAACTGCTAAGCCATCGCTCAGCCTAACTTTTCCTTTTTCCTTTGGGGCACTGTAGGTGGCATTCCTCTGTACTCTAGTAGAAGTATTATGAAGTCATAAAATGCAGAAGTCCTGTCCGGCATAGAAGATATAAAGTATGAGGAATGTCTTAGGCTTTCATCTCTGCGGCTTGTTTTGCCGTACGTAAATCACCTCTCAGAACAGAGCCAAGCTTCCAAGTGTCGTGCTCTGTGGACAGCCCACAAGTCACACTTCCACCTTTGCCGTCTGAGGGGCTGTCGCATGGACAGCAGTGAAGGGGTGCCAGGGTCTTCTGGCCTGTAGGATTGTTGTGAGGTTCCAATGAGATCGTTAATAAGGAAGCACTACGTAAATGACACATTAGAATGCCTCTTCCCTGGCTTTGATTTTAAATATCTCAATCTGGCTTAGTTTAGTAATAATAATAATGGCTAACCTTTGAGCACTTGCTATTGACAAGCATTAGGAACCAGCTGTATAGATTTTCTCGTGTAATCCTAACAAATACTCTGTGACATTCACGTGACATGATATCATCATTTTCATCCTACAGGGAAAAAAAGTAAGGCTTAGAGAGTTTACACAACTTAACGAAGGCCCTACAGCTAGTAAGTGAGAGTAGGCCCTTAAATTCTCTTGATCCATCAATAAATGCTTGGTAAAGTATAATACACCCTGAAATAATTTAATACAAGTCTGTCTATGGAATACGAGGCCTAGAAGCTCTCTTCTTTCATTTTTCTTCCCACAAATATTCATTTAGCTTCTGCCATGTTTAAAAACTGTTTTCCATAAAAATTTCTGAAAATCCCTCTTTTTAAAAGAAACCGTTTTGTTCACATATTATTGACATGGTTCCTCATGTTCATTTGTCTAACTGTGGAATATTTGTTTAAAGTGAAATTAAAGATGTAAAAAATAGAAACTAAAATGAATAGAGAAAAAGCCTGTAAAAGGAAAATATTCTCTGAGCTTAAAATTTCATATTACACTTTGTCATTTTGACATTATGACAGATTTAAAAGATCAAATATCCAAACCCTTGATCTAGTTATGCTATTGTCAGATAGCACTGAATGGAAAAAAAAAGAATTTTTGCCAACTCCTATGTAAACTAAGCAGGTGGTAAATTCTGTTTTGTGGCTGGTGAAATGATCAGAGGTCTCTGCATTGCACTAAGTGAAAAAATATTACAGTAAATTTGATGCTGATCTGACTGGTCTCTTGATTCAGTTGTAAAGCAAAGATGTGAGCCTTCACAACCCAGTTGCACAGATCAGTCAGAAAACACGAATTAGAAAGTCAGGCTCCTTTAATGTGAATATTTATTATATGGGAAATTTCTCAAAAAAGTTAATGACATGACAACAGAGAAATTCACTTCTTTTATCTTTATGATACCTCCATGGACACTGTTTTATACTTAAAGAAACTGCCATTTTTAAAAGCCTTCATAGTTCAGAGTTGTCTGATCTAATTTATATTGAACTTTAACAAATATAGCAAAGTAATAGCAATTGGAAACCATACATGTGATGAATGCTGGCACTTGAAGAACCCTACACAGCCGCTTTGGTAGCAGAATTATGTAGCTCCAGGTGATAAATCCAAGACCTGAGGTTTTGTATTTCTGTCTATTACTTTTGCCATTGGCTTTCTGTCAAGCATTCAGGGCCACCCTTTACTGCTGCCAAGTGTGCTTATTTAAAAACAGAGGAGACAAAAATGAACAGTACCATGATTTTACTGTATTGGCAAAAAAGAAACAGTCTTATATTTATCGTAATAATGAATCAATTATCATGTCACTATTAACACTCTGAAAGCTTTCTTTGACATTTACTGGTGTCCTACTGACATGCACATTCCACCAGCATAAAGAAAATTGGTAGAAAAAGGTAAAAAAAAAAAAAAAATTATCAGTATTATTGAGAATATTAATTCTAATAAGTTTTAATTTAACTTACAGAAGAAAATAACTAGCCTAAATTATCTCTAAAAATATGACAAACTATCAAAATTTAATTAGTTTTCATCCCTAAAATATTTTATGGTTTTATGACTTCAAAAGGATACATATTGTTATTGAAATTAACTTTGATTAGCCAATTTCGTATGTTAGAGGTATATCCCTGACAAGGGATGTGATCAAGACAGAAACTCATCCTGAATTTCTGGGTAGGATTGCCATCCTGTCTCTCTTAAAGGCCAACCTTGAATTTCTTTTCCATCTGAGATTCTTATTCCATCACATGTTTTCTCCCACAATTAAATTTAAAATTTTAAAAAGAAAATCAGTGAGTCCATTTCATCCACTGCTTTGCTTCTGATAAACCTTTCTCCCTTCTAAAATGTTGATTGTGGCCAGAGAATCATAATGAGACGTTAAGTGTTTGCTTTTATCATTTTCAAGGAACTTCTTTCCATCATCTTTATTTTTAACTTTTTATTTAGAAATAATTGTAGATTTTAGGAATTACAAGAAATTACAAAGATAGTACAGAGACGTCTCTTTTACCCCTCACTCCATTTCCCCCAGCGGTTACATCTTGGATAACCAGAATACAGTATCAAAACCAGGAAATTGACATTGGTACAATGTATATGGATAATTCATACCTTATACATGTGTAGATTCTTGCAACCACCAACACAATCAAGATGCAGAAATATTCCATCACCACAAAGATCTACTGTGGTCCACATTTTACCAGTTTGAATGAAGTATAGAAACCTTACCTCCCTTCAAGTCCCTTTGCCCCCTCCCATTTAAAATATAATTACCTTAAATATTTCCTCCACATACACTGAGTCACATCACACAGTGTTATACTTCTTACTTCAAATATCAAAGAAAATTTAGAAAATTTTAGAGGAGAAGGAAAGTCTATTGTATTTACCCAATTTTTTGCCAAATTTGGGCAATTTTCACCCATTATCTCTATGACTGCTTTTGCATCCCCCTCTCCTTCTCCTGTCCTTCTGGAACTCTAGTGACACAGTGGCCACAACTCCCTCAATGGGGGATTTGAGCAGAGTGGTTTCCTTAGAAGAGGATGCAGGTAGGAAAGCATTGTTTCCTCTCTATTATGTGACATTTTCTGCCTGTCAAACACAAAAATAATTCTTTCCACCCATAGAGATGCCCCACCTAACACAACCCAACTTTCACAAATGGGAAGCCACCTAAAGTTACGTTTAGCTGCTGCATCCTGTACGCAGTACCTCTTGTCACTGTCAGAGTCCGTTATCTTCCTTCCCAATCCTGTCCAACTGTTATTTCTCACCATTCTACAGCCTACAGGCTAAATTATATACTCTTTAAAAATACCCAACTATTCAAAACAAAAACTCAACAATCTTGATTTAGAAAAAAGTGAAGACAAAGAATTCTCAAAGTCAGCAGTATCCATTGTCCTTCAAATAATCTGGGTTGACTTTAGTGGCATATCAAGTTACAATTGAACTTTAATAGAGCACAACTTGTCTTAAAAAATAATACTAATACCAGACATTCTCTCTGTATATAGCTTATGGAATTACCTTGTGTTTGTTAAATTGAGATGGCAGCTACATCAATATCTTTTCTAGTTTTATTGACAGCGCATTTACTCTATCCCATTAAATAAAAACAATGTTGATGTAAATCCGGGTAAAGCTGACACAAATTAAAGTAACTTTCTTTTCATTTAAAAATTAGTTACCTGAAACATGAATAGTTGTCTATCAGAAAAAGAGAGAAAAAGAAACCCACGCTCCAAAAACCCTTAACACCTTCTAAATTACTTAAATCAAGAGAATGAAAGCTCTTAACTATGGCCAATAGCAGTCTTGAAGTCTCTACTACTCATATAAGGTGTCTGTTAGTATCTTATGACCCAAATAATGGGTTAAAGAATTTAAATACTACTTAATTTATAGCTTTGCAGTGGTTCAGCAATTAGCCTTCAAAACACAAACCTATATTTCTTGCACATGAGATTTGCCCCATGAATATTTGCTGATAGTTGATTGAAGGGTGAAAATCTAGGATTTCCTCAGGAAATTTTCTGCCTCAATGAATGCTGTGAGTTTTTAGGATGACTCCTACATGTACACAGAAGCAAAAAGTTCTTTACTTTCTTCTCATGCACCTGAAAATAAACCACTTCATTTTAGAGAGATTGGGATGATCGCGTCTCCCCCACACCATCTTGAGGAGCAAAGTTTCAATAATTTCTTATTTGGAGAAAGAACTTCTAGAAATGGGTAAGATAGTAAGAATCAAGGAGACTGGTAAATGTTAATTTCTGCAAAAAAAGGCTTCCATTTTATTCTCAGGCTGTTAATTCCACTTCACATTTTTTCTCGCCACTTCTAGCCAATGCCTCATGGAGGTTACATATCCACTTTTTCTTTCTCTTATCTGTAAATAAGGAACTTGTGCTAATAGTGTCCTCAGTCCTGACCTCGTCTCAAATCTCTGCTTAATCTGTGAAAATCTGAAAACGGGGACTTCATGGACTGCTGATCGCGTCTCTGGAATGAATATTAAAATATGAGAAAACCTCTAAAGGATTTGCATCGACATTTATTCTTTGTGTTTTTTCTAGCTTTCTCTTAAAATGCATCGTATTCGTCATCCTCAGAAATACTAGAGTTCTATGAAAGGCCAGAAAAAATACTGATAAGCTCTAACGCAGCTGTAAAGCTGCTGGGAACACGGGGTTTCTTCCCTATTTTGAATCTCCATTAAAAAACAAAAAACAGGGCCGGCCCCGTGGCTTAGTGGTTAAGTGCGCGTGCTCCGCTACTGGGGGCCCAGGTTCGGATCCCGGGTGCGCACCGACGCACCGCTTCTCCGGCCATGCTGAGGCCACGTCCCACATACAGCAACTAGAAGAATGTGCAACTGTGACGTACAACTCTCCACTGGGGCTTTGGGGAAAAAAAGGAGGAGAATTGGCAATAGATGTTAGCTCAGAGCCGGTCTTCCTCAGCAAAAAGAGGAGCATTAGCAGGGATGTTAGCTCAGGGCTGATCTTCCTCACCAAAAAAAAAAAAAAAACAAAAAAAAACAGCAAAACTCTCACTCTTTGCACCCATCCAAGCCATAAGATACAACCCCAGCCATGTGTTGAAATCTCTAAAAACTTTTAAAATATTTATTAGTTTTTACTTCTAATTCCCTTCTATGAATCTGTTCTGCAGAAGTAATATGAAACAGAGAAAAATTTATAGGCAAAGATGTTCACCACGGCATTATTTATGATGGTCAAAGATTTGAACAACCTTTGTTGGTGGTGAATGTTTGTCTCCTAGTAGGGAAAAGGTTAGGTAAATTGTGGAATATCCCCTTCGATGGACTATTAAGCCAACTATAAAAATTATGTTTAGAAAGACTTTATAATAATGTAGAGAAAGAGAACTTCGGACATTATATCAAGCTAGAAATCGACAGGACACTGAGGCACTGTCCAGAATTGTGTGTTTGTGGATGTGTGTATGTACACACAAACATACACGCACAGTTCAGAACTATGTCAAGAAATTGTGCCTAGGAAAAAAAACAGGGAGGAAATGCACTAGAATATTAAACAGTGGTTATCTTTGGTATTGGAACCAAAGACGGTTCTGGATTTTCTTTACACTTTATTTTCCAAATTTTCTGTAGTGGGCATGTTTTACTTTCATAATAAAAGATTTTATTTTTTAAAAAATAAATAGCTAACATTTCATGGTTGGGATCCTATTTTGAAGCAATAATACATCTCACATCAGCATATCCTTCAGATTTCATCTTTTTTCTTTTAATTTTCTTAATTAAACAAAGTCTCTTAGTTTCACTGGTTAGACTGAATAATTGAAGATGATCCTTTCCTTTGTCTTCCCTGACTCACATAATGGTAGCAGGTGAGGGTTTTGTAGATTTTGTAGTTTTTCTTTTTTCCTTTCAGATGTCAGAGGCAGTTAATTTGCAAACAACAGTTGCAGGTGGTTTTCGAGGAGAAAGGAGTTTAGGACAAAGGAATAAAGCTACATAAAACCAGCTTATGGTATCTTTAGAAACATAAATCCATGCCTTTGAGGTTCTTATTCCGACGAAGCTCAAGTCTCAGAGGCACACTTTCAGCTTTTACCTGTGTTCCAGCCAGAAAAGCTCCCCAGGCAATTATGGTGAGAGAAAAGGTCTCTGCCACAGCCACGAGCTAATATAACAGTGTAGGCCACCTGTGTTTTTAGAAAAGCGAGAACTCTTTAAAAAGTAGAAAAAGTGAAGTGCTGAATGGAGTTGTGGAGAGTCATGGAAAATACTCATCATCGTTATTCTTTAGGAAGAAAGTGATGTTGACAAATTTACACTAAAAAAGTATTAGGAACTCTTGCTTCATGAGAAGAGTCAAAGCAACAAAACAAAGGCTAGTGCTTTTTCGGATACCTGTAAACTTTCACGCAGCACCCTGCTAGCTCTGGTAGAAATGGATGTTACTGGGTTCACTGGGGACATTCGTCACAGCATCTTTTTCCTTTTTCATACCTCCTTCCAGACTTTTTCTTTGCCTCTGCTTTTTCTTATTCTTTTCCAGTCTTTTCCAGGACTTGTCCGTTTCTGACCTATCCCAACAGCTCTAGGTGAAACTTGGGGAAGGGTAAAAAGAGCCATGCTGATCAATTCTCTCTTTTCTCACATATGTTCTTCTAGAATTCTCTGTTTGAGGAAACATGGCATGCATGAGACCCCAGAAACAAGCAGTTGAGTTCCCTTCATTCACATGGTCAGACTACATTGGACAAGACCACTGTGGGCTGGCATTTCCCAGCCCATATCTTGTAGGACACGTTACTTCTGAAGTGTTGTGAAACCTTCATCTAAGGAGTGAAAGAGAAAGTACCTCTGCTGTGTTGTCTGCTGAATTTTAAAACCCACCTACATCAGTTAGTACTTTTAAACCTGTTAGTAGATCTATGGTATTCAAGCTGAAGGTGTTTAATGGGAGGGTTTCAACCAAAGACAATGAGCAAACCGAAGCTTACTTCCTGCCTGGTGCTCTGGGGTTTTGCCATTAAATTAATGTCGACTGTATGTGTTACTCAGAGTCTTCCTTCTGGGGCTGTCCTCCATCCACTCATGTACAACCCCTGGTTCTTTTTGAAAAACAATTGACTATTTGACCCTGTGTGTAGTTTGTAATGATCCCTTCCAAACATAACTCTTCTTGGTTTCAATTGCATAATGGGGAAGCCCTAAACCCTCTTAGAAGATCATGCACAGTTTTGTTTTGCTTCCAAAGAAAGACTTCATAAGATTATATTACTGAACAGGACACCCACACTTCTCTTCCTCAAATTGGCTCTGAGTCAAAATTATGTTTTTTTAAAAAAAGAGGAGTAAGAAACTTGTGGTCCTCAGATAAAGTTCTTTCTTAATTAAGGAGCTATTTCTGATGTAAACACCACACCTCCAGAAACATTTGGACGATTCAGAATAGGACAGAATCTTGATAGTGTCTCTGCTTGCTTGCCTAGGTTTTCTTACATAACCAAAATGGTAAATCATCCTCAAAACCTTTTATTTTTGGATTTCTCACATGTTTTTTCTCTTTTGACATAGGCTGAAGAAGAGGCAAATAGCTGAAGCATTAATGATGTAGCCATATTCTGCTTCCTGGGCACTTCCTGTGAATGTGCCATGCACGAATGTGGTTACTCAGCAAAGGCGTCAAACCGTGGATGCTGCTGAACTTCTGCAGCACGCCAGGCTTTCCTGCATGTTCTGTTTCACAGGCAGTGTGTTTTTATATTGCACACATGTCACACTGCATATCAGAGGAAAGACCACAAAATACTTATGAGGTACTAAAGGTTATGATGAGGTGAAAGACTTAAAGCAACCTCTGAGTTGTGAGAAGAGGATTATAAGAAAAAGCATAATTCATCAATTTGCTGTTTACTTCTCCCACCACAGAGCATGCCCTTATCCCGTACCACATACCTCAGTTTTATCCCAAAAGTCAATTTGCACATACTCATACTTCTAACTACTAACAAGCTACTGGAAAATGTACTCCTTCCCTTTTCATCTAAAGCCTCTCCCAGCTTGACAAATCTTTCTAATTACTGCATAAAGCTAGATTGTCTGAATTGTGTGTCCACAGGCTTCCAACACTATCCATCTTGGATTTACCCTGTCTTCATCCTTATCTTTCTTTGCTCCTAATCTTCTCACTTGCCTGGTTAATACCAGCTTTTGTAGGTTTGGGTACCTATTAAATGTTCTGGAAAATGTGAGCGGGAGTTCAATCAGTTGCAGCTGTGCAAACTCTAACTGAGCTGATAAAGCTGTGAATGGTGGGGGGCGGGAGGGAGAAGCAGGGAGAGGGAGAATTGGTTTAACTACCTGGATTCAAAATTAACCCCGATTGTACTTGCTGGTGGTTCAGGTTCTGCCTTGTGTATATAGATCCTCCAACAGCCAGTGTCTGATTTTGCACCAGGGCACTGTTTTATGAGGATTAATTAAAAATAACAGTTTTAAATGCCAATAATGGGTCTTTTGCAAATATTCACTATATCCTCCCCACCCCCACCCCTCTCTCTACCCACCCCACCTCCATCTGTCTGAGCAAATCTGAAGGATAACTTCATAAGGAAAAGAATATCAGTAGGACTACCTCACTATCTTACAAGTTTGGCTTTCAAACTGGTGAATTGATTGAGAGATAATTGGTTCAGTTTAGACAGAATTGCTTCTACTTTGATGCACCTGCTTAAACTTAGAGTTCTGCAAGCTGCAAAGGGTGGTACCTTAAGCATTTTAACTAAAACTTATCACCTCTTTTGCCTTCCGCTTTTCTCTGCTGGAGACCCCTACATTTCAGCGGCAGTGGACAAAGGAATGATTACAGGGGCAATTCTGTGACGTGATAAGCCCTTGCCAATAGTTAGCTCCCCACCCACCTGCCATTGGACACCCACTTTAGTTGCCTTTAATAGAGCTGCTTAAAATCAGAGCTTGTTAACTTGGAGAAAATAACACCTCGGGAAGTTATCAGCTCTTAATAACTGAGGTTAAATAAGTGTTCAGATATTTCTCTAAGGAGATCACAGGTACAGGTGGGAAACGTGAGCCCCAGGTAACACTTCCCAATGAGAAAGCCTGGGGGGCCAGGAGATTGAGGGTTTTTTCCATGTAAAGCAGAGACCAAAACACAAGCCCCACACCTGATACTGCCCAGGCTCCCAGAGCCATCCTGCTTGGTGCCACAGAGGCTGCCGCTCTGAGCCTTGTACAGTCCATGCTGTCACCCACCACTCTAGAGCAATCAAGAGATGAGGATGGGGTGCATCAAGAGGGTCTGGGTGGGCAAGTGCAGTGAGATTCCCCATTTAGTAAATGTTTATTCTGGGTTTGCAAACTCAGCCTTTAGGACAGCCCAGAATGAAACCCAAAACTTCTAGGCTTTAACCAGTCATTCTTTGCCATCACCCCCAGGCCCAGTGTGAACTTGCCAAAAAGGCCTCTAACTAGGACCTGTGCAGTATGCATTTCTACATGCCTCCCTTCTGCATAGCCCATCCTCACTGCCTACCCCTAAACCATATAATCACAATCAGAAGGACTATATCTTCTTCCTAACCACAGTCAACACAGCTGATTATCTGTATGGGACACTTGAACCACTTTTCAGGTGGTTGGTATATAAAGTCTCACCTGGGAGGGTATTTTTATTTTTTGTTTTACATTTCATTGTTGTTCCCATAGACAAGCTTTAGAAACAGGCCACTTCACCTGGCTGTTCTTTAACTTGGTTTTTATGGTTCATAGTGATATGCTCTGATTCACTTTTATGATGAAAAATTTGATCACTGGAGTCATTATGTGAGGCATCAGGCTGTAGCGTTTATCATCCCCAGTTATCAGGTTCTTATCAGATTTAATGCCTGAAACAACAGGTCATATGCTCCTTGCCTTTTTACTTCCTCTTGTGTGCCTTCTTACACTGGGGCTGAGATCATCAAATTTACAGCCCAGGCCTTCCCCAGGATGGCCCCTCCCACCTCCCTTCTGTATTCTTCTGGACCTTTCTATTCCAGGCACATGGCTTTCTTGTTGCCCCTCACCCACAGTGCTTCCCAGTTTTAACCGTCTAGCCAGTCACCAGGGCTCGCTATCCCACAATGGGGAGCTGTGACCTTCTGAACCACAGCCAGCTCATTCCTGCCTCAGGCTCTGGTGCTGCTGCCCCTATACCTGGAATCCTCTCCACTCCCCCACCCCTCAGTCCTCGTTCCTCCTCTTCCTCTGGGCACTGTCTGTTGACCACCTGGCTCCACCCCCTGTCACTCCCCTGTCCCTTGCTATGCTTTCTTTTTCTTCATGACACTTATTGCTAAGTGTCATGACATTAGATAGTTACTTGGGTATTTGTCGTTCAATTCTGGAAGAGAATTTTTCTGTCTTATTCACTACTAAGTCCCCAGCTGTTAGAACAGTAACATCTATAATAGATGCCTTAAAATATCTGTGAAATGAACATATGGAAGAGAGCTGTGCTTCTCTCTCCACAGTTAATGACACTGACCCTCATGGGAGCTTTTTTGGGAACAATGTGAAGACCATCAGACCAGAATATTCAACCTTTTTAGTTTATGCCTTTTTGATAAAGAAAAAAAAACCTCACGTCCCTCTTCAGGTCTGGAGCTGGGGTGAAGTGGAGTAGCGTAGGGGGCTGGGTAGGGCACCCATCACAATCTATAGGGACAGGAGAGAGTTTTCAGTTTATCAAGAGGAGGCATGAGCCTTCAAATCATCTTCCCTAAATATGCCTTCTCTCAACTAGGGATTTGGTAAGAGTAAGAGACAGTTTGAGAAGGTCTTGGTTTATGGTAGTCAGTCTCTCCTAGTGTAAAATCAAAGACCTTAGGGTACTTCTGGAGACGCCGCTTTGTACAGAGAGTATGAATCCATCCATGTCCCAAGCTGTCTGTCCTAAACTTAGCCACACAAGAAGAATCAATCTGTACTACAAGAAATAGCAGCTCACTATTTAAAACATTATCTGTGCTGCCTCTCATTGGCTGGAAGGATAGCAATGATTCACCCTCAGTGTTGTGTGCTGATCTACAAAGGGAACCAGATTTGGGCCTGTCCTGGGTAGGTCCTGTCGAGGCGAAATAACCAATAACCATTCTATAGATAAAAGAAATAAGGTGAGTTTACTTGAGCCAGAGTGAGGATTATAACCCAGGAAGGCCTTAGAAAGCAGTCCAGAGAAGCATGGTTTTCAGTACAGTCTTATATCTTTTTAGAACAAAGAACATACATTAAACACATCCAGGAGGGCCGGCCCCGTGGCTTAGCGGTTGGGTGCGTGCACTCCGATGCTGGCGGCCAGGGTTCGGATCCCGGGCGCGCACCGATGCACCGCTTCTCTGGCCATGCTGAGGCCGCGTCCCATGTACAGCAACTAGAAGGATGTGCAACTATGACATACAACTATCTACTGGGGCTTCGGGGGAAATAAATAAATAAATAAATAAATAAATAAATAAATAAATAAACAAACACATCCAGGATACATTTTCATCAAAGTTTCAAAGAGATATTTAGTTGCAAATTAGCAGGTCAACATGATCCTAATGTTCAGAAAGGGCCTAATCCTGGTGTTACCAATAGGATGTTACCAATAGGGTGTTACCAATAGAGCATAGGAGGAGAAGTATGCATTCTTATCCTAAGACAGTGCATTCTTTACTTTAATAGTTAAAGCAGATGTACAATGTATGTTTGATAGGCCATAAGTCAGGCTTTTTAGTTCAAGCCGAATCAGTTTTTGAACCTGAATAGTTACCTCATATATCTCAATACATGAAAATATCTTGACATTTTCCCCTTTTCATCAATAATCTTTCGATAGAAAGCATTGATGATCAAAACATTGTCCCTTGGTGCCAGAGTGGTTGCTGCCTGCTCTGGGTCCATCATATCCCTCAGTGCTACGCTTTTATTTCATTGATTGGCCCAGTTATCCACACTGGGGGGAAACAGTCAGATATAGTGGACAAGCATAGAGGTATATATTAACAGGGGAAGCATTTCATAGGTTATGTAATTTGTCGATTATTTTTAGATTACCACACAAACATTGTACATGTGCTTTTACATGACTTCTTATAGTTATGTTGTTTATAACAATTATAGAACAATAATCCAATACTTGAAATGATTAGCTTAAAAATGAATTCTTAGGCATAGTCTTAATCAGAAAAGGAAATTCATTCAGGGTTGTAAGATCTATTGATCAAGTCACTGAGCAGTCATTACTTTAGCCTGCATGCCAGTCTTACAAAGCAAAGAAAGCAGTAATTAGTTAGAATATTATGACTAATACAAGAATTCTAAGGAGTAATAGAAATAGGAATTTCAATCCAGATTGCAAAAGGGAGCCAATACTGGCAGGGAGCCAGCTAAACAAATCAAAGCTAGGTGTAAGGTCACTTACGGCATTCGCCTGCTTTTTCATGTGCTTTAGCAAAGATGGCACATTGGAAAATTCATCAGGTATAAAAACACAGCATTCAGTTTGAATGATTGCACGTGTACTACTTTGGGATGCAGTTAAAATATCTAAAGCCATTCTATTTTAAAGGGCAGCCTTTCTCAATAAAGACATTTCGGTATTTAATGAGGCTATTTCTGCTTGACTATCATTAAGGGCTTGTTGAATAAATTTAGTCAGGGCTTCTATATGTGATATGACATCTTCTAGCCCCAAAGAAGGAACAAATATAGCTGCTAGTGTGATCATACCAGTGGAACAATGAATGAGCCCATGTGGCCTTAAAAAGAGGAAGATTGGCAACAGATGTTAGCTCGGAGTGAATCTTTCCCTGCATCCAAGGGAAAATCAGGGTGCAGTGTCCTAGCCGTCCGGGCAGTAGCCAAGGCCAGAAGTTTGTTCCATATAACCATTGAGTTCCATTAGAAGCCACCCAATAAATGCCTGGCCTTCAAAACTAGTCTGTTCCAAACCAATCATTTTCTTTAAGTATGATAGTATTATGAAAACCTTACATGGAACAATTATAAAATGGGCATGTGGTTTCAGCACTAAAAGGGTTTAAATGAGGAGATATAAGGTTGGGAATACAGGCCTGGTCCGGAGTCTTGGGACAGCTGTCTACAATAGATGCTGTCTTCTTCTTATCCTGGTTGAGGTATTTGTCTTGGTCAGTCGAAGTCAAGTGTCAGAAACAGGAGTTGAAATCTACTCAGGCAGAGGAGCCTTTTTTTTAATGAGAAATGTGAACCTGTGAGTCTATGCTCTTTAATTTTGCTGCACATGAATTGGTTAAAAGTACCTGTTACGGTTCTTTCCAACGGGGCTGCAGAGAGTCTTTTGTTTGACGCCTCTTCCAACAAATAGATTCTCCAGGTTGTGGTCCATGATCCTTAAAGTCTTCATCTCTTGGGAGCTCTCTGTGAAAGGAATCAGCTACCAACCTTTCATTTCTTTTAATGAGACCCTGATAACAATGTAATATATCCCCCTTAAGCAAAGTTAGTTCATACATTTCCTCATCTAATTGCATAGGCCATCCTGTTATTATTTCAAAAGGAGACAGCTGATGTTTACCAAAAGATGTAGATCTAAGATTGAGAAGTACTAGCCAAAGAGCTTTTGGCCATGAGAGATTAAATGCTTCTGAAAGCTTTGCCAGTTGAGTTTTGATTGTACTGTTAGTTAAAATGTTGCATTATTGACCAAATGTCACAAATAGATTTAATTATTTGTCTGGTGAAATGAGTTCCCTGGTCACTGTTTAACTTAGTAGGAATTCCCTAAAATAGGAATTATTCTTTCCAATAATTTACCTAATACTAAAGCCATCACTTTTCTTCAGGGAAAGGCCTCAACCCAATGTGAGAACACATCGATCATTACTAAGATATTTATATCCTTGATATAGTGGCATTTGAACAAAGTTCAATTGCCATACCTCAAAGGTTTCCTTAGGGAGGGGAAAGTGACCTCACGACCCTTGAAGTGTTTTCCTGAGATTATATTTAGGACATATAGTACAACTAGCTTATGCTTTGTGAGCCACTGTGGGAGAAAGTTTCCAAAAATATTGTTTTCCCCACAAAATCATCTCTTCAGGTGCCCAGTGGGTAATTGATGCATATGCTGGAGCAGTGGCAATTGTGCTCCAATAGGCACTAGGGTTGTTTATCAAGCTGGAACCACATCTGTGTGGTGGTATCAAAAATTCCCCCTATTTGTTGCCACCTTTTTCTTCTTCCATGGGGCTCATTTCTTGAGCCTGTAGAAGGAAATCTTTCACTGGGTTAGCAGAATTAATAGAAAGTAGTGGACATTCTCAAGGCTAGACAGCATATCCAGCTTGATCATGTCTTTGCTTATCATTTAAGTAAGACCCATCTGTAAACCAAATTAGATGATAGAATGCAGTTGTGGTCATTTTCCTCCAGTGGTACTGGAAGCAAGGTAGCAGGGGCTAAGATAGTGAATAATATTTACCTATGCAATATAACCAAAGAAGGTTTATCATCATTTACTTGACAATGCTTCTCATGCAGTTTTGCATACCAAACAAGCCTAATTAGTTTAGCATCTCCCTCTTTATAGGAAGAGAGAATAAATTTATTTGAGAAGTCCCAGGGCCCTCTGAAATTCTCAGAGAAATTTAGGTCAAAAGAAAGACTTCATTTAGGATTTGAATTTTGGGGAGCTTGTCAAAAATATCAAAAGGTTTTAAAACACTTGGTTAAACAAGATCAGGTGTTTGCTGATCTTGTGCCACTCTGAAACACTGGTCACTGTGAAATAATACTTAGTTATCCATTTAACCAAAGTGACAACAGATGTTAAAGACAAACGATTAAAAAAAAAAACCTTAGTTCTTTTAATATAGAGATTTCAGCCTTTTAGAACACAGGAAATTATTGACAAAACATAGAATTTCTGTCTTTTGGGTAGCTTTACTCAAAGGTAAAGAAAAATCTTTTATGATCTCATTATCAAGGACAGACTAAAAGTCCAGGAAAACTATCCTTTAAGAGAGAGAAAACCAAATTCTAAATTTTCTACCAGCTTACTTTTGATATTAAAACTCACTTACTTAAATTTATTCCAATCTAAGCCAGCTTGACCATGCATAAAACTCTTTTCTCAAGGTTCCTTTTTCACAAACCTTCTACAACTTTCTTTTTACATTCAGAATTTGTCCCATGCCTTTTTTTTTTTCCCCTAGTACTTTAGGACAAATTTATCTTTCTTAGCAAAACAAACAAAAATATTTCCTTTCCTTATACCTTCTTTACTGAAACATACATCTTACTTTCCTTGAATACGCAGATGTTTTCCTTACTAATTTTTAGTAGCTTCAATCACATTTATTAATTAAAATTCTTAACCCTTAAAGACTTTAATTTTTAGTGAAAACTAAGAAGTAGGCAGTTATAAACTGTCTTTTACATTAGCATTCTGTGGCTTGGAAAATTTATAAATACTTTTTATAATGTCTAGAATCATGCTACTTCATAGTATAATCTTTTAAGACATGTTTACTAATAGACCCAAACATCTTGTAGTTTCTCTGTAATAAGAAGCCAAAAGTAGATAAACCTGTATTTAGTAATTAATGTCTAATATTTTATCTTATGTGGAAATGACCTAGATACTCAAATTTCTATCATTTAACTTAATTTAACAAAACTCTAAGGTTTCAAGTCACTAGAAGATTTTGAAGTTAAGTACATATACCATAACATATAATTATTGTTAAAAAATTCACCCACGAACTTTTATCTTCTCACATCTAGTTAGTTTACTTGTTACTTGTTATCAATAATTATGTTTAGATTGCCTACAAAAACTTCATGAGACATTGGACAAAATCAGCTATCATTCTAAGCTATTTTGCTGACAAATTTTGTAACAGAGATATATTAGCTTGTTTGACTAATAAACCCAAGCTGCATGTCTGCATCATATCCAATGCTGATAACTCTGAGGACGTACTTATTTCAATCAAATCAACAAACTTAAACAAGTTTTTGTTTACCAAATATTATTTCATATCATGTTAACTTGAAAGACATTTGGTTTCTCTTATATTTACAAATAATTTATGTAAGCACTTAGTTTAAGCCAATTAAATGGAGCTCCTTTAGAAATTGTACCATCCAGATGTAGAAAAATATCACACATATAACACACACATAGAAACACACAAACACATAGACAGATGCAACAAAGATTTTATAGCCTCTGTTTTAAAATTTTTCCTGAGAATTTTGGGCAAGAGTGCTTTCATGGCAGCCTGCATTTCCAAAAGCTGCTTCCCTCACACCCACCCCCCTCTTTTTTTTTTCAGATTTAGGAATCTGGGATGGTCTAGATAATAGCTCCCAGAGAGGCCACAAATTTGTTTTTGAGATAAACAGGGAAGGTTAGTTACTTATCAAAGGACTGACACACCCATCCAATTACATTTTCCTTAATTTGTTTCTTTCCTTCTGGGTACTTAGTTTTATCTTAATTTAGGGAAGAAGACCTAAAAACATTCCTATCAGGCTTTCAATATCAGCTTCCAATTTGGCCAAATTTCTGATCATAAGTTACTAAATCCTTTCAAATATCTTGTCAGGTTTCAGCTGGGACAAACAGTAACTATTCCTGGCAGCATTAAACAACCCCAATAATTTTTAATTTTAGTTTCTGTTTGACTGTTTAGTTGTAGCAGTTTCCCAGAAAGTCTCTTAGAGTCTCATTAACCCTGGGAGAAGCTCATATTGGATCCTCCTTTGAAGGTAAATTATGAGGGTGTTCTTAAAGCCATGATTTAATAAGTGCACTTCTTAAATGATCTTACCTAATTGGAACATTCCTTCTAATGGCCAATGTACAAGTTTTGGAGGCTCAAAGGAGCCCCAAAGTGACCATTGTAATTTTAAATTATCTTGGGTTCTCTTGATCCAAGGATCCAACCATTTACAGTTATCCCCATTTTGTTAAGCACTTGCAAGGACTTAACACCATACATATTGTACATGAAGCCCACCAGAGTTCCAGGGGGAGGCTGCTCATTCAGGGACTGGTCAGCTTTTAGTAGCACTATTTCCCATTTTCTTTTAGTTTTATTTTACTATAAAGTCTGAACAATTTCTAAGGACATTGTAGTGGGTCAGAAATGTGTTGCTTGTGAGTGTTACTCCCTAAAGAAAGATTGTAAGCACTCTCTTACATGTCTTAGTTTCTCCCACCAGAAGTCTAAAACTACTGTGGGGGCTCAGAGCAAGTGGGTGACCAACCTCATATGCTCGTCTCTGAATGAGCCGTCAATTACTTAAAGTGACTGATCACGGTGGAATTCCCTATGGGACTGCTGCACGTCTCGAGGCTCAACCTCAGACACCCTCACTAGGTTCTCAGTCACCTGAGAATGCCTTGCGGCTGGGAGGAGCTGGTGTCACTTCTCTTTGGAGCTGAATGAGTTTTCAGTCCCTCATTTGGCTTTAAACAATTTGTTCAGACTTTGTAGACACAATTCTTTCCAATTTAATGCCAAATTAAAAAGGACAGCCTGCTCTGTTCCCTCCAAAGTTCTCCCTAGGTTCCTCTGGCCTAGGAAATTCCCCACAGGTTCCTCTTACCTAGGAAATGTCCTGGTACCCCCTAAAGACATCTAGTCTTAAGATTTGAAACAGCTCAAGTTCAAGTCAGGATCTATGACTTAAATAAGGTGGTCCGCGTTTCAGGAGAGCTCGTCGGGGGCACTTGAAGAGTGCCATGAAGCCAGAGGGGCCCAATGAGCCCATGTGGTACCAAACGCCAGTTCAAAGTAGATTCCAGGTGGTTTCTGGTGGGTTTCCCTGAAATCCTGCTGTGCTACGCCAAGAAATGTCAAGGCAAAATAACCAATAACCATTCTATAGATAAGAGAAATAAGGTTAAGTTTTACTTGAGCCACAGTGAGGATTATAACCCAGGAAGACCTTAGAAAGCATTCCGGAGAAGCATGGTTTTCGGTAGAGTCTTGTATCTTTAGAACAAAGAACATACGTTAAACATATTCAGGATGCATTTTCATCAAAGTTTCAAAGAAGTATTTAGTTGCAAATTAGCAGGTCAATGTGACTCCCATGTCGGGAAGGGGACTAATCCTGGTGTTACCAATAAGGCATAGGAGGGGAAGTATGCATTCTTGTCCTAAGAGAGTGCATTCTTTAATGGTTAAAGCAGATGTACAGTGTATGTTTGGTAGGCTGTAAGTCGGGCTTTTTAGTTCAAGCCGAATCGCTCTTTGAACCCAAATAGTTAACCCCATGTACCGCAATATTTGAAAATCTCTTGGCAGTCCTTTTGGATCTCAGAGGGAGGAAAGCATACCCTCTATTCCCACACTGCCTACTTCTGATTTCTGAATGAAGAGGAAAGAGAAATATCAAGTATTATCAAGTAGTATCTAATCCTTTAGTCCAGCAAACACTGAACACTTCTCTGTGCCAAACCTGTGTTCAGGGCTAGAAACACTAACATGATAAGAAACCATCCCTGCCCAGAGGAGTTCACAGTCTCTCATGGAAAGCAACACTTTTAATTTCAATACCATTTGCTAAATTCCCAATTTTTGCATTGCTTTTATAGTGGCAGAATTCTCTAGGACCCAGTACAAATGTACATGTTCTGTACAGACTGAAAAGAGGCTGAAAACCCTGGTGTAATCTATCTCCATAAATTACTACAGGATTTTGTACAGTTGACTTGTGGAGTACTTTCAACTCCACTGGCATCTTGTTGGAAACTCAACTCTGGCTCAAAAGTGCTAACAGTTCAGCTTATATTAAATGGAGCTTATCAGATCAAAGGAGCTGGCTCAAGACTGCTGTTTATGTATGTATATACAGTGAAAGTTTCTTAAAATGCATCCTTCAGAGTCTTAGGAGGACTAAGGGGGTGTCTTTTGGTGAATAGCTGGAGGCTGAATGAACCAGCACAGAGTGCAGGAAGGTGACTAGGGCGTTGGAGTGGATGTTGGGTTGCACTGCAATTTTCCAGTTTTGTTTAGGGCAGGACTTGGATTTCAGTTACCTGTACGTACATTGGAACTACAAGTCTTGGTCTCAGTAAATAGTGGCATGAGATTTAGAGCCTAAATCTGATGGTGGTCGTGAAAAAAACTAATAAATTAAGAAACTTGAAGGGAAAAAAATGTGAAAACTAAAAAAGACTAGACATTATAAGGAAATTCCCTTGAAAAGAAATACTCGAGGAAGAAATGGGGAAACCAGAAGATCAATCACTTCCCTTCCTTATTCCTTCTTAAAACTCCTTCTGCTCTAATGCGGTTCTCTCAGCCTGCACTTTCATCCGGCCACCTCAGTCACTTTATCCCATAATACACCATCAAAGATCCTGGGACTAGCTGACCATTCTAGGCCATGGTGCCTCAGAATCAATCAAAGGCCCCGAGTCATCTTGGAACCCCAAAGGTTTTTCCAAGAGCTAAATCAAGGCCAAGATATATCTCTCTTTCCTTGGTATTTCCCACTCAACTCTGATACAACTAATAATCCTAAAGTTTAGAAGTTCTCAACAGTGCTTAGGAATTTCATTTAAAAAGGGGTAGTGGGAAGCTTGTCAGCGTTTCTCAAACTGTATTTCAGGATTTCATGAGATGTTCTAGAAAAAAGTTCAAAACAAAAAAATATGTATCTCACTTGTTGAGATATATTTGAATGTACTTCACATGGTATAAACTTCTTAGGAGGTCACAATGCTGATTACCATATTAAAGACTCTAAGAAACCCTATAGTGACCTCTTCTAATTGATCTAGAATTTTCCAAATTGCATAAACCACAAAATATTTATTTTTCTCAAAACATATTTTTATATCTCTCAGAAATATTCTTTCAAAGTATACAATTTGGGAAACATTTGAACAATAACCATGCCACATTGGCCTGGGTGTATTTGTGTGGGTCCAAATCCTAGAAGCAGGAAAAGGGACCTTTTTATCCATCACCCTTGTTTTCCTTTGCTGAGGTGGGTGGCAGTTCTCAACATGTATCAGCTTCCCATTGAAATGGTTGATTACCTTCTCTTTAGTGTTGCTGTTTAGAGGAGGAAAATGTCAGGTCAACTAAAAAAGGATACATGATACATCTTGTCTGATATATACAAGGACAGAGATTATTTTTCAGGCATTCAGAGTATGGCCAAAATAGGGCAACCTGACCCTGGTGATGGGAAATCTAAAATTATGTTTCTGAAATCCATTAAAGGTCAATGGGGAACCGAGCTTACTTGGCAGCTGGGTTTACAACTTTGTTGATGTAGCTGATGAAAAGGTTTGTTGTTTGAGGATATCATTTAGTATCTGAGGTTTGAGAGCAGTTTGGTTTTAACATGAGCAGGGAAATAAATTAAAATCTGCCAGAAACCACTGATCTTGCTTTGTAAATAATACAATAATAATACACAGAATCTTCTTCAAAGATTCTTTTTTTACTTTAGTCAACATTTGTTCAGCGCTATAGTCTACAAAAACATTGTGTGAAGAGGAGACAGAACACAGGGTAAGATATTAAGATCTTTCTAGAGAGACAGATATATGGGTATACTATATATATCAGGAAACACGTGAAATCAGGAGCAAGGTGAGGGCGTACTAAACGTGTGCAGGATACGAATGAGCTAAACCTAGGGTTCTAAATTGTGGCATTTCCATTGTCAGATTGGTTTCTCATAAATACTTCTCTACAGTGGAGTCAATGGTAAAGGGCCTTGGAGGGTTCTGGAGACCAGAAAGGAGGCTGGATGACAGAGACCACAGTCTCCCATATCCCTGCGGTTTGTAAACAGGTAAAGAATCCACGGGGGAGGAAGTTGAGGATGCAGACACTGCCAAATGTTTCCAAACCATCCCAGTCTACCCCTTAACCTGTTCCTCAGCCTGCTCCTCATCTTTAGGTAAGATGTTTTTGTTTCTTATTTTTGTTGTTTTGTCTTTTTTTTTTTTTTTTACATACCTAGAATATAATACCTTAAACTAATGGGAGAAAAGCAAATATTATCAACAGTAACATTCTAAAATTTGTTCTAAGACCTTGTAGTAGCCTTACATGAACAGGTATTCCACGTTTTTCTTTTTCTTTATGACTTTTCAGAATTACATTAATCTTTCCCTTAGGTCGCCAAGATGTCCCAAGGGTAGCATCTGTTCCATTTCCAAAGATGACCTCCCTCTGCTTCCCTTTACAGTGTTGGATTTCTACTTTGCATCTCATGTCTCTGTCTGATTTTGAGTCACACAGATTCTTTCATATGAATCAAGAAATTTAGATTTGATAACCATTAACCATACATATTTTGGATGGAAAATAATTCTGTCTTATAATGTGACTAAATTTTACATCAACCTTTGAGGTTTGGAATAATTGTACTCATTATTAGAGAGCTGCTATTTATTCAGAATTTGTCTTTTAATACTGTAGGTTAATCATTTGTTTTCTTTGTCCATTTTTATATTCTCCATACATGTTTTACTTCTTAGCATAACATTTGTTTTTCTTATTTTTTGGACATTGAGTTCCTAGTTTTTTCTATGAAGGTATTACATATGCTTCTACAAGTCATTTTTTATAGCTGCACCTTCAATACTTACAGTAGTTCTAAAAGCACTTTTCCGTTGTGGTGACTTTATACAGTTAGTTAATATTCTGAAAGCTTGATACATTTAGAGCTCAGTTCCTAGAGTAAATGTTCTTCGTAATTCTTCATAATTCTAAATTTGGGTGCCAATTTCTTATCATATCTGATAAGGTCATCATCATGTTTAATTTATAAAGTGATGAATGAAGAAATATAGCAAAGCAAGCCCACTTTTCCATCATGTTGTTTGCATATGCTTACATTATTAGTTTTATCCTTAATATTTTAAACCATCTGTCCATTTTATGAAGCTTAATTCAGTGAAAAGTAGATAGTACAGTCAGAAAGTCCTAATTGGGCATCCATCAGTTGAAGCACATCAAAGTGCACTGAATACAAAGATTTGAGGGAGGGTGCCTGGGTCTGTCTCCTATTGTTACTGTCACAGGGTTGGTGACTTAAAACAGCACAAATTTCCTATCTTGGAGTCCTGAGAGGTTAGAAGGACAAAATGGGTCTCACTGGGCTAAAGTCAACATGTTGGCAGAGCTGCTGTATTCCTTCTGGAGGTTCCAGAGGAGAATCTATTTCTTTGCCTTTTCCAGCTCCTAGAGGCTGCCCACATTCCTTAGCTTGTGGCCCCTTCCTCCATCTTCAAAGCCAGCAATGGCGGCCAAGTCTTTCTCACTCTGCATCATTGTCACTCTGAACCTCCTGCCCCCTCTTTCACTTAAAGGAACCCTTAGGATTACATTAAGCCCACTAATTACATTAAGCCCATTAATCCAGAATTATCTCCACATCTCAAGATACTTAATCACTTCTGCAAAGTCCATTTTGCCAGAGAAGATAACATTTACAGGTTCCAGGGGTTAGGACTTGGACATCTTTGAGAGAGTCATTATTCTGCCTACCACAGTGCCTTTGACCTCTGTTCTATGTGGAGGACCCCACACTCCTACTCACTCTTGAAGGGAGGGTGGTGTGCACCCAACTTCATAGATCTTCAAAGGCTACTTAGAACCTGAGTAATGATTTCTTTGGTCTAGGCTGAATCTCTTCTCTTCCTGAGGTAATTGAAGTCTCTGTGTCCATAGTGAAGGCCTGCAGGGCAAACGAAAAATAGCAGGGAAGAAACACCTTTGTATAAAGCCTCCATTACTATCCACAGAACTAGTATAAAGGAACATTGCACTTGCCCTATATTAGACTGAATAAAAATATGCAATATTTATTACTATCATAACCAATATATTCTTTAAATAATGCTACTAATACTATTGACAGCACTTTGCTATAGTTGTCAAAACAACGGTTGTGTAAAGTCTTCCTCCATGCTTCCTCAGTGTTCTGTTAGGAATTCCTAGTCACACTTGACCACAACGGTCAGGTTTCTAAAAACACCCTCACACAGCATTGCCTTGGTAAGCCTTGCTGCTACATCATTACATGATGGCAGGGGCCTTGAATAGCAATTATTTTGTATCACATAAAGACCTCCTAGGTTTCCTGGTTTATTCTTATAATGAGGATCTAAAGGGTAGCAACTTTGGATTTGCACTATGGGACACTGAGTACTAGAGAAACACACCTGTCTCTTTTTCATGATCCTCTCACTTGGTTGTTAACAATACATCATGCTTAAATCCACTTGTTTACAAATGAACCTCCTTGTCAAGGCAATAACTACAAGGAGTGAGGAAGATGTGGTTATTATTTACCAGATTATGCAGGCTTCTCAGCAATGCTCAATATTTTTATTTTAAATATTTAGGGGGAAAATGTTAGTGCTTTTTAAGTAATGCCAGATGTTAAACTATGGCTACCAAAAGAAAAATCCAATACAAGAATACTCTGTGCTTACAGCTTTCTCATTTAAATAATCCTTAGACGTTTTTCACTATATGCAAATCCTTGCTTGACTTTATCAGATAAATTGGCAGACTGTGCTCCCTTATCTTACTGTTTTCTTTGCAATATTGCCAGTTAATAATGACCTTGTACATGTCAGTGTGGTTTAAGTGATTGGTTGTATCAGAAATTGTGGTTTTCTTTTCTTATTTTTTTTTTGGTAAGATCAGCTCTGAGCTAACATCCATACTGATCCTCCTCTTTTTGCTGAGGAAGACTGGCCCTGGGCTAACATCCGTGCCGATCTTCCTTTACTTTATATGGGACGCCACCACAGCATGGCATGACAAGCAGTGCCTCGGTCCGCTACCGGGATCCGAACAGGGGCCGCCAGCAGCTAAGCGCACGCACTTAACCGCTACGCCCCGGGGCCAGCCCCTAGAAATCGTGGTTTTCTAGCGTGATTGCCTCTGATTTTCTTTTCCTGCTCCATCAGAATCTTAGCTATTTTTCTCCTGAAGAAAATGACCCTCTCCCTTAGGGTCTGCCTAGTATTTCTCAAAGAAGGCCTCCAACTGCCCTGAAGGGGGTTTCCTTGGTCCCCCGTTGTCTTTCCTTCTTCAGCTTCTCATAAATGATTAGTTACTCAGCATACTGTAGAATCTTGAGTGGATTACTTTTCCTGGTATGAATGAGAAAGAGAAACTGATTGATGCAATGAAAGTGGAGGATCTCCAACTTTCAAGAAAAGTATGGCTTAAATAAAAACGTTTTACTGGATCATATTGTTCGTATATTGTATTCTAATGAGCGGTCACCTGTCTTGGAGAACATCTTTCATATCGGTGATAGAATACAGTTATTTGACCAGCTGGATCAAACATCACCTTGTTCTATTCTTGAATAATAATAGGCACCAATTAGTGATCCCTTTTATGTTTCAGAAACATTGCTGTGTGCTTTAAATTCATGACCTTATTTAATCCTTCTGTTACTCCAGTGAGGGAAATATTATTTGCTCCATTTTACAGAGGAAAAAATTAAGAATCTTGGAGAATAAATTAATTTGCCAAAATACATACACCTAGTAAGAAACTGTAATATCACATTCCCTTTCAAATACTAGTTTTATTTCATTCACTTTTTCTTACAATCATTTCTCAACAATATGTCTAACAATATTTGCCTTTTACAGTCTTACAAGTATTCTCTGAGATGATTTAATACTCCTTAATTATTTGCTTAATGCCTCATTTCCTCTCTGTGATGACAATCTTTTGTCTGATCCTCATTATTGCTGTACATTCCTCATATGGGGAAAGCTGCAGCTATGTTTATTTCTAGCCACTTAAGCACTTATTATTTCATCCTTGGTTTTTAGATGGGCCTCTAGAATTGAAATGCATCATTTATCATCCCAAATAAAGATGAAAAAAAGTGTTCCTCTCTTAACAGATTTGGAGGTTTTCTAGTATAATCTTTTCTCCATAAAACCACAGGCTAGGTTTCAATAAAGCTATATTTTATAGGGTTGTATCAGAACAGTTCTTGCTCATATATTACTGATATTTTTAGTTTGGGTTGTTTATTATAAAGAGAAACTAAATTGATCTCTTGATGTTTTCTATACAAGTGACCAGATATACACATTCTCACCTGATTTCAGCTAACATCAGCATATTCTCCATATTTTATCAGAGTGCTCAATAAGAAATACACACTCTGTATTTTTTGTCAAGGCTTTGGATACTAGTCTTCAATTAAGTAATGCTCATAAATAATGGAGAATGCACCTAGAAGTTCCAGATTATGAGTGCTTTTCCTAGAACCCAGTAAGAAGTCCTGCGTTTCAACATCATGCCCGTCCTCAGAGAGTTAGAATCCAAATTCTACAGCCGACAGGGACTTTGAGTTCATCTAGAGTAGCTGCCTCATTACAGATTAGGTAACAAAGATCAAAATAACTTAACAGTAGTCAAACACCTTGTTAGGGAAGAATACGACCCAAATCCAGGCCTTCTGACTCATAAATTAATAGCATCTTTAGAAAAATCAGAAACCTAGAGAGGATTTGGGCCCAACTTCTTTTCTCATGTGTCTTCTTTACTACATATCTAAAAATTGGTCATGTGGCTTGGACTTCAAATCTAGAGCTTTTTCCAAAAGCTCATAGTCTCCTAGTAATAACATACTGGCTTTTTGTGGAGGAAAGAAAATAAATATGAAGCCAAGCATAAGGAATCTGCAATTTATCCAGCAGTATCAATTTATGGAGATACTTTATATGCCATTCTCTGAGGAGACAAATAAACATTTTATTTAGTCATGATCATCTATCAATAAGGTAACTAGAGATCAGAGCTCTTTGAAGAAGATGATTATAAAAAATACCCATGAATTTGAAAAATGCTTCACATTTTTATTAGTATCACACAGTGAATATGTGTTAGTTTGTGGAACTGGAAGCATAGTTTTCTCTTTGAAGATCCTGGTAAGAGAAATTCTTTTTTATAGATACTCCTGGTCACAAATCAATGTGAGAAATGCCCTTTAATTCCTCCAAGACGTCATCTCTGACCCTAGAAATCAATAAAAACAATGAGAGGATAGTGTTGTTTTCAAGTCCATTTAAACTTCTTGAAGTTTCCCTAGAATAATGCCACTTTGTAGTCCCTACTCTGGTGCCGGAAACAGTGGTTGAATTGAATCCTGGTCAGCCTCCATTTTATGTTGAAGAAGTCTGTGCCTGTAACGTGAGTTGAAATGAACCTCCCTTCTTTCACCAAGACAGCTAATCCCACACTTTTTCAAGTCTCACCAGATCAGCTGTGATTCCAGACTTGGTCTCATCCCATTGGGACTAGGTCTTCTTAGCTTGTTTTGCTCATCTTTCAGTAGGATTATGGAAATCAGAACTGGTAGCGTAGGTTCACAGAGACCTTCTCCATTCTTCCTAGGCCCACGTGTGTGAATGATAGCATTTGTTTGTGGAGAACATTACCATGGGTAAAACAATACGTTTTCCCCTAAATTTTCAATAACTAAGCTTTGAGGATGAAAGAACAGAACACATTTGACAACAGAATAGAATATTTAAAATCAGGACTTTCTCAGAAAATTTAGACTCTGTGATCACTGTACCAACTTGCACTACTTTCTTCTGCCCTCAAGCCTATGGACATCACTCCACTCTTTCTAGGTTCCCACTCATTTGTAGATCCCAGATAGGACCTGAGGGCAGAGTTCACAGCTGGTCATTCTGTGGTTTCCTTCATTCAACCCTAATGGTTTTGTTTGCTCCTGTTCTGCTGCCACAATCATATAGAGATAACAGATGGGGATCTCCAGCCAGTCTGTCCTGTCATGCTGCTGGCCTGCCGCTACCAGACAATGTGAATATTTCACTACCAACTAGAGATAAGAAAGCCACAAAGATTCTACAGTCTTAAGCAAGACCTCTTGTGAGGAACTGCTGTGCTATTCTCTTGGGAAATAGCTCCATAACCTAATAGAAGTCAGAAAACCATAGTGACACCTCATGTCCTTATTGGCCTTCTTAAAGAGCCGAAGCAGGGGCTGGCCAGGTGGCACAAGCAGTTAAGTGGCGCACTCCGCTGCAGCGGCCCGGGGTTCGCTGGTTTGGATCCTGGGTGCACACGGACTCACCGCTTCTCAGGCCATGCTGTGGCTCCGTGCCATATAAAGTAGAGGAAGATGGGCATGGATGTTAGCCCCGGGGCCAGTCTTCCTCAGCAAAAAAGAGGAGGAGTGGTATCGGATGTTAGCTCAGGGCTGGTCTTCCTCACAGAAGAACAAGAAGAGCCAAAGCAGCGGAGAGCTCATGGGCCATACCTAGTCTCCCGTACACTCTGTAATGCCTGCTGCATGTGTGTTGTGTAGTGATCCACAGGGGACTGAGCACAGGGATATCTGAGCTATGGGGGGAAATGAAAACTGTAGAGGGTCATCACATGCTCTTTCCCAGTGGTTTGTACTTAGTTCCTGATGAGACGCCACGTGTCAAGGGCCTCAGTCCAGAGCTGTGTTTCTCTGGAAGTAAAAGTTGATATTAATTCTCGCAACAAAATGAATGAGAATGTTGGCACACAAGCACTTGTGTGATTACAGAGACCTCACTCTTTTTTTGTTGGGAAGGCCAGCTAGTACAGAATTAAGGAAGAGTTATAGGAGAATGAAGGTTAACAAGAGCTTCTGTGAAATAGTAAAAATCCACTGGGGGGAAACGATATTTCTGGCAAAGACGTGGGGGCCTTGTTGATCAAGAACACAATAGTCATAACTTAAGCGTGGACCACCAGTGATGGTTACAGCTGTTCCTATTCACTGACCATTCTCTGGGAGCTGGGCACTGCCCCCAACATACAGAAATGCAGGGCATATCCCACACGTGCATTTGCTGTACGAATATCCAACACATTGTGATGTGTAGCAGAAATAAGTGCTTATACTTTGCTTTACTGGAGTTTTGTTCTATATTTAGGTAGAAAAGAGCAGTGTCTAAGAAAATTGGAGGAGGTAAAAATGCTTCTCTAAGTTTTCTATAAAATTTGAAAATGAAGTTAGTGATATAGTAGCCTGTCAGGATATTGTAATGTTGATTCTGCCCTGTTTTGATTTTAGATCCTTGCTAGTTCTTATTAGAAAAAGAATTAAAATGTATTCTATCCAAATTTATAAAGCAATTATTTAATGTTGTAGGGACTACAGGGATAAATACAAGAGTCCTCAAGAAATTCAGTCTATTTGGAAGATAAGACACAAAAAATAACTATCATATTAAACACAGTGTGCTTTATTTTATAAAAGAAGTAAGTTCACACAAGGACTTTGAGATTTTATAAGAGAGAAGGGGAAAATGAGAGAAGGCTTGATGAAGGAGGGGTCATTTGAGCTGGGCCTTAAAGAATCTATGGGATTTCAATAGGCAGAGATTTGGAGATAAATCCATAAACAGGTTAAGCATAAGGAATAATCAAACAAATGGTCTGAAGGTGGGAAAGCCCTGAGTATGTTCAAACAAGAGGAGGTAGATGAGTTTTGCTGAAGCATTGGATCCATGAAGTGGGTGGTTACAGATGCACCGCACTAGAAACATGGACCTCCCCAGATCATGGAAATCACTTGCTGTTTAGCTGAGAATTCTGGATTGAATCCTTGGGAAGCCACTGAAGGTTTTTAAACACAGAAATGTCTTCGTAACTGCCCCAGTAATACATAGGTGATGAGTAATACTAGAATAGATATAAGTGGTAGTTGGGCTAGAGGACGGAAATTCTCTTGTGGAATTAGGGTCCAGGCCAGATAGGACAACACATGAAACACACATAGAGCTGATTCACTGGGGCAAAATAGAGAAGCACTAGAGTTCACAAATGGCCCTAGGACAAATTGAAGAGATGAATAAGATGTAAGATAAAGGGATTGTGGTCAAAGAAGCACTTTCACTGTTCAAGCACTTAGAGCTGGAGTTGTTTTGAGAAATGCAGATGTCTGAAGTGTGACTGGGCTGCTGGTGAGGAACTGGAGTGGAGAGAAACACCACTAAAGTTGGGGAAATTTTGTGAGGCCATAAACATAATGTTGAAAATGGGAGGGAAAGGTCAATGAAATGGGCTAACATCACTACAGAAGGTGAGGAATATCCTGGAAATTAGTAGATAAAGACATAGAAAAATGGTATAAGCAAATTTTGCCTCTAAACAAGAGAGTCTATAGGGTGGTGATAACAGAAAAATGATTTATAAAGGGCAGTAAGAATGAAGAAGTATGGTGATCACATGAACACTGAGAACATTGATTGCATTTAGGGAGGGAAACCTGGTGATTGGGAACACAGGTAGCATAAAGACTTCTCACTGACTAGCCTGCTGAATTTTTGTTACTGTGCAAAGGGCATGATCTGCTCACCACGAGACAAAAGCCAATCATCAAGAGGCAAGATGGTGGCAGAGAAAGGGCAGTTTATTACAGCTTGCTAGGAAGGGGGAAGATGGCCAACTAATGTCTGAAAGAACCATCTTACAAAACAAAGACTACAGGCAGTCACATAGGGGGCTGGTCTCCTGGTGGGGGCGGCATCTCGTCTCAGGGTGGGGGCATCCATCTGATCTCTGGGTAGAGGAAGGCATCTAGTCTCAGGGTGGGGGCATCCATCTGTTCTTGGTTCCTGATAGTCTTTTGTTTTACTGGATATGCATCAGAGACCAGAGCAACACCCTGGTCTTCCAGTTGTCATTTATGATGGCTGTCAGCATAGACTTTCTGCCCGGGGGTTATCACATTCCTGAGAAGCTCAAGAGAACAAAGTTATCAATTTATAGCAGCTGGGAGGGGCCATAAATCCATAGCGCATGTCTGGGTTAGTTAATCAGAGGTCATTCAAATTTACACTATGGTTTCTTTTCTACAATATGGCTTCCCTTAAGTCACCCTTGCGTTGAGCCGGTATCATTTTGAAGATTAATCCATAGAAATGTGGCACTAATTCCATTCACGAGGGCTCTGCCCTCATGACCTAATCACCTTCTAAAGGCCCCACCTCCTAAGACTATTACACTGAGCATTAGGATTCCAACATGTGAATTTTAGGGGGACACAAACATTCAGACCGTAGTACTCATCTTTATTCAGATTGTGGGGATGAAATGAAATAATACATATAAAGGTTAACCCAGTGCCTAGTACTTGGTAGTGCTCAATAAACACTAATGTGTGGGGATGATGATCATGGTGGACTTGGTGGAAATGATAAAAGTGATGGAAGCAGTGGAGGTGGGAGAAGTGGAGGTGACGATGGTGGTGGTGGTAGAAGTAGTGGAGGTGATGGTGGTGGAAATGGTGGTGGAGATGGTGATGGAGGTAGTGACGGTGGAGGTGTTGATGGTGGAAGTGATAGCGATTATTTCTTTAAATAGATTCTAAAAAATAAAAAATAGAACGACTTCATCAAGACTATATTGTTTAGGTTCTCTCACAGGTTGCACTCCCATCAGTCGTGCATGAGTATGTGTGGAAGAAAATAGAAAGTTAGCTCCTGGGGAGTTCAAATTCAAAATCTGTTTCCCACCTTTATGAAAATAACTAACTCCATTCAGACTTAAATAATCAGCTTCCATGGCATGGTTATCATTTCTGCCCTAGTACAGCCATGAAGCAGGAAAGCATGAAGTGCCCATTTAAGAGTAGGTAGAATTAAGAATACCCTCCCCTAGTTATCAAGCATTTATTGAGCACCTAGGTGCCAGGCACTGGGCTCCTCCTGAGGACACAGCAGTAACACTTACACAGACTCCACCCTGATTTCAATAATGAGATAATTTGAGACTTTTTTTTTGGAATGCTTATGCATATAAATGTTTACCATGGTTACAAGTGCTATGAAGAGAAAAATACGAGGTGTTGCTGAGGCAACCATGAAGTGTGTGGTCAGGGAAAATTCACTGCCTCTTCCTTAAGTAAATCTTCCTTGAATTCCAGGTGAGGGGACAGCAAATGACAAAGGCCAGAGGCAGGAATGAGACGGAAAAATTAACTAAAAGAAGCCTAGTGTAGCTGGAACATAGAGATTGACAGCGGGGAGAGGGAGCAGGAGGGGATGGGAGAGATCCAAGATGAAAGAGAAAGTAACAAGGGCCCAGGTAACCCAGAATGTTGTACACCATATGAAAGATTTTGACAGTTTTGCAATGGGAGGCTGGTAAATGGTTTCAACCAAGGTCAAGCAGCTTAACTTTTTCAGATGTTCTTAATAAAGTAAACTGAAATAAAGCTAATAGATTGACATTGATCTCAATATGCTTAGTTATGGAAAAGTTAATGTTAGATGATTAACGACCAAATAAATATCAACTGGATATCAACCATTTTGCTTACCTGACAATTGTCAAAAATTAATTTCAGGATATGCTTAATACAAGCATATATATTTAAAATTGTTATTTACACCTAGAAACATTGAAATAGAAATTACTTAGAAATGTCTCATAAACATAACACAATGTTATGCTTGATTGCACTTATGGAAAATACGCTCTTGCATTTTCACTTTAGGCTCAGAGAATGACAATCAACATTTTTGCAAATCATTTGCCAAATGAAAATGAAATCTTCTAAGATGAATTTGTTTCTGAAGGATGGATATTGCATTCGTGTAAAGATTTAGCTGACAGCTACCAAAAAGGAATTTTGGGAATAAATTGGAGAAACAGCTGTCTAGGAAGTTATCAGTTGCCAGCTTTGCTTGGAATGGAGTGGAATTCCCAGAAAGCCAGAGTGTGCGCTGCCAACCCCATGTAGCTCATTGATGATTGTATGCCTTTTGAAACACATCAGAAGGCGCAATCTTCTAGTCTCATCTCCTCTTTAAAAAAACGTATTTCCAGGTTCTCACAAGGTGTATAATTTTACACCATTATTAATGGTTATTACTACCATTTATCTCTCTGGTTATCCACTCATTCCATTTTTCCTAAGTCTGAATATGCCTTGCACACATTTAGAAATGCCCTGCTCAGTTACCCTTCAAAAGGTAGAAGTTAGTAAAATGATCTCACTTTGATTATCTTATTCCAACAATAAGGAGTTTTCACTTTCTTAATAATATTCGCTTTTTCCACCACCATATATACAAGGTTTTAAAGATGCAGTGTAAAATAAGAAAAATATCTAGAATGCTTGGAACCCTAAAACTAGTCTATGTTGTCTTGTCTTAAAGATTGGGATTGTACAATATAGTGAATATTTATTTTTATTTAACAAACACTTATCTTACACTTGTATTTGCTAGTCATTGTTCAAAGATGCTCTACAAATATAAACACATCAAATATTACAAGGAGCATTCTGTTTCTGATTTATAGTGGACTTAATTTTTCCACAGCTCCTTAAACTGAAGACATTCTGGTGTAAGTTGCCAAGCTAGTTCTGAGGACCAGAGTAGAAATATATCACAGTGGAGTCCAATATTTGTCCAGAGGCATATAGGAAAGTACTGGGGAGTAAAAACTTTTCCTCTGCCCTCTTAAATTCTTTTCTTCGAGGCCTGTGAATTAAACTGACAAAAGACAGATTAGCAAGAGAAAAGACAGATTTTTATTCATGTACATATGGGAATTCACAGAAAAATATGACTCAAGGAGATGGTTAGAATTTGCAGCTTATGTACCATTTTAATAGGGAAAGGGAAGGGAGAGAAAAATACTTATGAATGACTTTTAGGAAAGATAGGGGCCGGCCCCGTGGCGTAGTGGTTAAGTGCACGCACTCCACTGCTGGCGGCCCGGGTTCAGATCCCGGGCGTGCACTGATGCACAGCTTGTCAGGCCATGCTGTGGCGGCGTCCCATATAAAGTGGAGGAAGATGGGCACAGATGTTAGCTCAGGGCCAGTCTTCCTGAGCAAAAAGAGGAGGATTAGCGTGGATGTTAGCTCAGGGCTGATCTTCCTCACAAAAAAAAAAAGGAAAGATAAATGGATCCTTCAGAAAATAGATGAGAGATATAAGGTTTTGTGACAATGTCTGTTTAGATGTGGTGACATTTCTCCTCTCTGGTGATGAGTCAATCTTCTCTGGTTACAGATACTCCTGGGGAGTAGATTTATGACAACTGAATTCTTTTGGGAGGCTCTGCTTTTAGGCAGATAAGGGAGTTCAGAAAAAAAGCCTATCCTCAAATGCATTCAGCTTAAAAAATGTTGTGCCACAGTGACATATTCTGAACCCCTTCAAAAGGAACCAAGGCCAAAGAAAACTGCCCTTGACCCCCCACTCCTAGCAGCCGTTTGGGCTCTGGGCTGGCCTTGAGGGTGGAGCTCTGCACTGGAATGGGACTGGGATGGACCTTCTCAGGTCCCAACATACTCTCAGAGGTCCAGTCATGCTAGTGTGGAAGTGTCAGAAATCTGCTTAATTCCAAGCTTGCACTGAGGCAGCCTCAGGGAAAAGACCAGCACTGGAAAAGCCCCAGTACCCAGAATATTCCTTTATATTTTGGGGTTTTAATAACGTCTCATAGAATGAACTTGGCCAGCAGCCTGACTCTTTCAACAGTACAGAATTTTTTTTAATTTCCCCTAGTCTACCATAGCGAGAAACTCACATAGCTCTCCTATCAACAAACACTTATAGAGCATTTACTAGGTATCAGAGAGTATATGCTATTAATAGCATCCTCATTCTGACTATTGAGGAAACTGAGACACAGAAAAGTTTACTGACTTTTCCAAGGTCAAATGGCTGTCGGTGGCATAGTCAATATTTGTACTTATTCAGTTGGACTCCAAAATTCAAGCTCTTAGCAACTGTGAATTGTGCCTCTGTGCTGGCCTTCTTCCTTGACATTTTTTATCTCAACTAAATGAAAGCATAACAGATGCCTTCAAGAGGCTTTTATCAATAGTATTAAGGTGACAATATTATAACCTAAAAAGCAGTCTTGCTAATAATATCAACCTCCTGACCCATCCTAATGTGATAGATTCTTCAGATCTGGTCACTTCTTCTGCCCTAAGACGATATCCAAAGCAGAGTAAAACTGTACACGTTATCCATAGGTGAGTCTGACCCTTGATTCACAGTTTCGGTTCCTTTATAGTCCACCCCTCAATACACATAACCTACCCCAGACCCCAATGTTTCATGCTTGTTGTCGTTCAGCTCTGGATTGACGGCCTCGGTCAACATGCTACAGTATCTTCAGTAACATCGTTGAGAAGCTTTACACTTACTCCTAGAAATATCTGCCCCAAAGAAATTTGTAATTGAATTGGTGGTAATGAATATACTCATGCTTTCTCCAGAGTGGAGATCCATTTGCGGAAGAAATGGAAGATAGTATGAATAACTCCATAGATTCCTAGATTGTTAGAGCTAGGTGTATTCTAGTTTCAGGTTATTCTAACCATTGGCCCCCGTAATTGGACATGGTGCCTACACAGTTTTAGGGGGCTGAAGGACCCCCTAAATCCTATCCAAAGACCATGTTCTGCCTCCAGCTTTGTTACCACATTGACTTGCAGCTGCTATTGATTAGGAAGTGTATTTGATCCTTTTATGAACAGCATTGCTATATGCAACCAAGAAACAACACATTTTTGTTGGACACATACTGTCTGCCAGGCACCATGCTAGTCATGGTGGATACAAAGATAAATCTGGTATAATCCTCGCTTTCAAGTTTCCATTAGAGAGAGAGCAGGAAGGCAGAGAGAGGCATGACAGTGCAGGTGCGCACAAAATGCCAAAGAGAAGTCAGGAAAGGTTTTATAGCACAGGGCATATTGGAGTTGGTTCTGAAAAATGAGTAGATGTGCAGCAGCCATTTACATGACCATGTGTATATTAAAAATTGACAGATTAGAATCTGATCATTTCTTTTAAGAGCTACGTGAAAATCTCAGGAGATTCTGCTGAGGGTGGAAAGGAAAGAGTCTTAATTTCAAAATTTCGTTCATATCTTGTCAACCCATGTCTAGACTTGAGGTTTAAAACTGTATTTTCTGGGTCCTTCCTGGTGGCATAGTGGTTAAGTTCATGCGCTCCGCTTCCATATCCCAGGGTTCATGAGTTCGGATCCCCGTTGCAGACCTACACAGCCGTCATCAAGCCATGCTGTGGTGGCGTCCCACAGACAAAATGGAGGAAGATTGGTACAGATGTTAGCTCAAGGACAATCTTCCTCAGAAAAAAAATGACAAAAATACTATATTCTCTGATCCCAAATAAGACTGGAAGCTGCATCTTTCCGCAGCTTGATTGGCATTCTTTGGGCTATGTGATGGTGTAACAACCGCACACAAACACCAGGGGGCGATGCAGTTTCACTAGAAATCGCAGGAAACGCTCCATGTCTCATTGTGACTAGGAACATTTACAGCATCCTGGTGCAAAGGTGAAATCCTTAATAAAAAAGAAAGTTCCGCTAAGGGGGGAAAAAGAGTTTATAAATCCTTTCTTTGAAAGCTTCCTGAATTGCCATCAAAATTGCCTCTCAGCATTTGTGCACTGCTGAACATTTTGCCGTATTATTTGCAAAAGAATTACTTTTCGATTTTTCTCAACACAGCTGCCTAATCTTTCCTGTCCTCTGCCTAAGAATAGTTATTCTAACCAACCCCCAGCTAGCCTGAATCACATTGTTGGACTCTCTTGCATCCTGTGCCCAACCGTGGGCTCTCTCTCTCCGTGCCCATTCAGCTCATGCAGCTGCCTCTGGCTGGAGCTGCAGCTCCCTTTAAGGTAATTCCAGTACGGGCTTGTGTTTTGTTTCCAGCTCGGCAGCCGCCAGGTGTCTGCCCTCCCTTAACCCCCAAGGATGAGAGATCAAAGGTGTGCCTACATCTGCCTCCTGCCCAGCTCTTTAATCTGTTACATGTTCAAAAGGGACAAGTGCACTATTGTGCACTTAGGGAGGGAGACAAATCAGAGAGACGGAAATGGGCAAAGTCCCAGACTGTGTGAACTCACTACAATAATGTGGAACACGTCTGTCTACGTAGGAGTCCTGCCATTTGGGGAGTGTGCCTTTAGAAAAAGCAAGAATGTTTGGGGTAAATGGAGATCTTCCTTTCTCCAGTTGAAGCCCTGCTAAACCCACATAATGAAATGTTATACACAGACCCATTTGGAGAAATATAACGAGGCAAAGGAAAATACTTTTTAAATTATGAAATGGAAGGTATAAAGATATTTAAGGGATCTTGGCTTATTTCACTTTCATCAAAAATGACACACTAAAGACTTAAAGAAATAGAGCAGAAAAATGTTAAGAAAGACCATTTCCAATGGATCATCTATTTTCCACATCCACAGGACTACGCAATTGGGGAAATGCATTTTTAAAAACAGTAGGATGCAAATTAGGTATTAAAGAAACAGGGCTGGAAGCAGTGGTTCTGGAAGATGCGGAATCCTTACTGAGACCTCAGCACTCGTGCAGGCATCAGTTCTTTTCTCCACCGTTTTGGATGAAGGGGTAGGGTAGGAAAGACTCACGATCTAGTAAGAAATTATTTCTAAACTTAAACTTAGAAATAATTGAACAATTTGAACACCCACAATTTTCTTTAGATTCTCAGAAAAGCTGCCTGATTTCCACCAAAGACACAAATGTGAGCGGGTAGTGATTGTTTTTTCTCTCTGCACTCTTATGCCCACACACACCCAGAAGGAGCCTTCTGCTTCCTCTCCTACCCTACACGGGGGTGACAGAGAGGAACTTGAGCAGCTTCGGTTGTGCTGAGCTGTTCTCATAGACAATAGCAAGCCGGGAGAAGTGGCTTAATATTAAGTCACGCTCTCTTTCCCCAGTTGCAATGGCTTTGAATCCAAATGTTCACAGTGTATGAGAGAGAAGAATAGTGGCACAGTTACTAAAGGCTATGGTGAGGGGAGAGTCCTTATCAGTTGCGTCAAATATCCATTCACCTACTCAACAAATATTTATTCAGTACTTACTATGTCCAGACACACTGCTGGACTCTGGAAATGCAGTGATGATCAAAGAGTCTTGCTCTCTGTTCACAGAGTTTGCAATCTAGAGACTGGCACTAATGAAATAATCACAGAGATAATTGCTCTGAAAGAAAGAAATACAGTTCTTGTGGGAGAATCTACTGTAACAAGGAACTAATCTAGAGAGTCAAGGAGAATTTCCCTGAGAAAAATCCTTATAAGCTAAGAGCTGAAAGATCAAGAAGGGTGAGGGAGGGTACATGTTAATATTCAGAGAACTGAAAGGGCAGTGTGGTGGGGTACAGAGACCTAAGGGATGAGGTACAAGGGGAGGACAGAGAATTTAGGCACACGTGACTGTTTCAGTTATCTGTTGCTACATAAAGTTTTACCCCAAAGCATAGCAGCTTAAAAACAACCACTTTAGTATACTCTATGATCTTATGGGTCAAGAATTCAGGCAAGATTCAAGGGAGTTTGAGCTGGTCTAGAGGGTCCAAGACGGCATCATTCACATGCCTGGCACTTTGGTTTCAAAGGCTGGGAGTATGGGCTTAGCTGAGGCTGTAGAACAGAGCACCTATAAGTGGCAACTCCAGAATTTCAGCTTCAAGACTTCATATATGGCAGCTCAGGGCTCCCAGAGAAGTGTCCAAGAGACAGAAGATCTTAAAGTCTGGGCCCAAATACTGGCAGAGCATCATTTCGACCATATTCTATTGGTCAAAGCAGTCACAGAGCTCACCAGGATTAAGGGGAATGACAGAGGCACCACATCTTAATGGGAATAGTTTCAGGTAATTTGTGGCCATCTTTAGTCAACCACAGTTCACCCTCTGGACACAAACTATTTACATTCTTCTGTAAGGCAAAATATACTCACTCCTTCTAAAGCCCTCCAGAAATCTCATCTCATTATGGCATTAAGCTCAAGTCGGAGGTCCAAGTTCTTACCATCTAAATAAGATTCAGGTGCTGATGAGGCTCCTTTGCTGCAATTCTTTAGTACAATTTCACTCAATATGAAGACCTTCGAACTAAAATGAAAAGATATCTGCCCCACACACACCCAGCGCATACTGATGATACAGAGGTGAGATCAATGCAGTGAACACTCTCATTCAAAGAGCAGAGGAACAGGAGGCACATGGCAATCATTGTCCATAGCAATTCTGAAATCCACATGTTGCCAGTTCCTTAACTGGGGGGTCCACTCCTGCTCCCTGGGAGTAATTCTCTGCAGCTCTTGTCTCCACCCTCTAAACTCTTAGTTGCACCTTTTGAGGTATCTTGTTTCCATAATATCTTAGTCAATTCGGGCTGCCATAACAAAATACCATAGACTGAGTGGATTAAGCAACAGATATTTATTTCTTACAGTTCTAGGGGCTGAAAGTCAGAGATCATGGTGTTCCCCTTTGCCACCTTCTCACTGTGTGCTCCATGGCTTTTCCTTAGTATATTAGAGACCTTAGGGTCCCCAAACTTCAATGGGTAGGAAATAGACTGAAAAAATTATTCAGTTGCACATTCCATTTCATATGTGCCTTGGACTGATCCTCTTCTTATAAGGGGGATTATAAGGGCACTAATCCCATATGAGGGCCCCACTTTCATAACCTCATCTAAACCTAATTACCTCCCAAAGGGCCCATCTCCAAATACCATCACATTGGGGCTTAGTTAGGGCTTCAACATATGAATTTGGTGGCGGGGGGGGGGGGCGGTGGATGGCACAATTCAGTCAAAGGCACATAAGAAATGGCATTTGCAACTGAATAACCTTCTCAGCCTATTTCCTACCCATAGAAGTTTGAGGACCCTAAGATCTCTCACTTTGAACTACCTCTGGCCATTTTTGTCCAAGCTGAAGATGTATTCACTGGTACACTTCTCTTGAAATCTTTGTGGGCTTCCTATAAATCTTATTAGACCTCACTCCGTTAGACAAAATACACATCCACAGTTTTTTCAGGACAGGCCCTTCCTTGGCCTGGGCTCAGAGTCAGGGTGCGATGGGACAACACCCTTGGGATTCTCAGAGCCTTTTTCTTTCTTTTAGAAGCCTATGAGGCACACAGGTAGAACTTTCTGAAGTCATAAAAAGGGGTCTTATAGCCATACCCTTGAGATGATCTTCAACCTCAGTCAATTTGTTACTTTGGGAGCCTTTTGCCTTTGAAAAGGCTAGGAATGTTAAACCCTTTTATCTTTTTTTAAACCACCGGGTACTAGCTCTATATTTCTCTAAATTTTGCTTGACAACTGAGCTGTTCTTTTTGTAATTCTTCTTTACCTCTGCTTTATCATATGTAACTATTTTAAAAAACCAACTGGCACTTTAAGCATTCTGCCTGAAAATCTCCTTCCTAAAATCTATGAATTCATTAGGTATATTTTCTATTTTCCATATTACTACAGGTGATAATGTTGCCAAACTTTCTGCCACTACATCAGAAGAGTTGCCTTTTCTTCAGTCTCTAAGTGCAATTTGCTCCCTGCCCTCCCAGCCTTCACCAACAGTTTCCTCAAGGCCTTCTAGCTTCTTCCCTCTGCCTGGGCTTGATGCCTAGGCTCAGCTGATGTTTATCAGAGTGTCTACATCATAGCAGCCTCAGGACTTCTAACCTGGTGGCTCAGGATTCCCAGAGGGAGTGCTCCAAGAGACAGGAAGAAGAAGCTGCCTGTTTCATAAGGCCTGGGCACAGATGCTGGGAGAGCATCATTCCCACTGCATTTTAATGGTCAGAGCAGTGACAGAGCTTGCCCAGATTCAAGGAGAGGGGACATAGCCCCACATCTTTATGGGAGGTATATGAAAGAATTTGTGGCCATTTTTATTTATGCGCCATGGGTGACATCAGGAAGGGCTTTTCATGTCATGTTAAGGCTTTTGATCTTTATGTGAAGAATAATGAAAAACCACTTAAGAATTTTAAAGGGATGAAGGATAAAACGTAATTGGACTTGCCTTTTGAAAAGATCACTCCAGCTACAGTTGGAGAATGCACTGGAAGGAGGATATTAAAGACTGAATGGCTCTTTCTTAGTTCCTCTTTCTCTATCCATGTCTTATCATACAGATTCATGTGATAATCTAACTGTGGTAATTTGCCCTAGGGTAATGACAGTGGAGACAAGGGAACTACAGATTCTAGAGATATTTGGATATAAAATCAATTAGCTAATATTCCTTGAAGTCCATTTAGGGCATAATCTTGTCTCCAAGTAGTTGACAAACTTACTTCTTGGGGACCTTTTTAACATTGTAATCCTGAAACACCTAAATATCTACTGTAACTTCTGTATATTAACTCCACACGCCAATGTTTACTGACCTCCACGAAGACTAGTCTCTGAGTAGAAATAGACAGTGGTCAATATAATGAAATCTGAGAACTCTGATCAATAATATCCACAATTAAGATGACATATTTGAATTACATTTGCTGGGATTGATAAAATCTTCTTTTAGGGCACGTGGAAACACTTGGGAATGATCGCTTATTCATTTGGTAAATATTTATTGACTATTTACTCTATGCCAGGCACTGTTCTAGGCAGAGGAGTTACAGCAGCCAGCAAGACAGACCAGGTCCCTGCTCTCATTCTGCTTACATTCTAAGAAGGAAGACGGATATAAACCAGGAACCAAGTGATAAATCAATGAGATACAGTCATGCATCGCTTAATGATGGGGATGCGTTCTGAGAAATGCATCATTAGGCAATTTCCTTGCTATGCAAACACCACAGAAAGTATTTACACAAACCCAGATGGTGTCGCCTACTACACACCTAGGCTATATGGCACTAATCTTATGGGACCACCGTCACATACGTGGTCTGTCAATGACAGAAACGTCATTACGTAGCACGTGACTATGGTTTCAATAGTGATAACTGCTATTAAAAAATAAAAGAGAGAGATGAGCTAGAGAGTTATTACTGGGGCTGCTGTAAATACAGTAATCAAGGAAGGACTTTCTGAGGAAGTGACATTTGAAGTGAAATCTGAGTGAAGAGAAAGAGCCACCTGTAGGAAGATCTAGCAGGTTAGGGGAGAGCACTCAAGCCAGAGGGAGCAGCAAGCGCACGAGCCGGGGCAGAAAGAAATTAGCGTTGAAAGCGTAGCGAAAACCTAAGTGGCTGAAGCATCTTGAATAAGGGAGAAAGTTATGTGAGATGAAGTGGGAGAAGTAGAGATAATCACTTAGGGCCTTAAAGGCCAGTGTTAAAAATTTGATTCATATTTCAACAACAATGAGATGTCATTGAAGGGTTTTAGTGAGCTCTAGTCATTCACACTTTAGCATGAATTATTTTAACCTGACCCTTTCTCCTAAGAATTATTTTAGATTAGTTGGAATTAATCATTAAGTGAAAGTGGTAGGAAAAAGAGTAAAATATTTTTGGAATTGGAGAACTGCTGCAGAAAGCATGCCTGGTTAGGATTGGCTCTGATTTGCAGGAAGACAATGGGCATGGTCTGCACCAATCGCCCACAAGATTAGGAATTTTACTGTCTAAAGATATCATGTTGAGAAAGAATAGTTGGTTTTCTTTTTCTTTCTTTTTTTTCTATTTTATTTTTCAAACATTTCTGCAAACTATGAAGAATTAAATGAGGGGTGGAATCCATTGTGTGTGTGTGTGTGTGTATATATATATATATATGTATGTGTTATGGCTTACCCTGAATTCCAGGCAATGTCATTGTCAGCCAGTCACCAGATAATGTCTATTGTGTGTCCTGGAAGTCAGCAGTGCTACGTGTAGCTTTTCAGCATCAACATCAATCATTTCTTAAATATTCAGATTTTTTAAAATATTCACATTTTAAGATAAAAGATGTATTTGCCCTCATTCTATAATTTTTTGTATAATGTTGATATTAGCTATCTAACTAGATTTAGCTAATTCTAGACTTTCGCTATAACATAGTTTCTTTGCAATATAAAGGCCTATCCTACTATAGGGAAAAGCTTGATTTGAGGTTTAAAAAAATAAGAGAAGTCCATATGGAGCTAATGAATGACTCATGTTTTTGTTAAAATAATGTTTATAATTAGAGTTCTGACGTCAGACTTTTGTTTTTTAAATTACCTATTTTAATTTAATAAATGCATTACTGGGCTCTGGTAAACCACCACCGACATCCCCCATAAGAATTTGTTTAGATTTTCTCGCTTTACTTGCATAGAGCCTGTTCCTACACAGTGATTAGAGCTTGTTGTTGTCCTTTCTTTTGAATGACTGTGTGCTGGTTATACACAAAAATAAATATGGCTGAAAAAAAATCAATATTCTGACCTGGTTTCCTCTATAAAGATTCTACAGTTTAAAAAGGATGGGATCATTGCTTAATAAGTCAGTGACTCATACCTCTTGGCATAGTTGCCTGACCAAAAGAATGCCAAGTCCGTTTAGGTTGTGTTTTTAGTTGATTGTCAATGACTGTTATTTCCAAGGTGATCTATGTATAGTATGTTTTTGCATATGACGGGTTTAAGAGGTCTTGAAATTACTGGCAAAATAATTGTAAATGCTAAGTTTACTCACATTTGGCTTGTTCAGTTAAATTATAACCTCTTTTGTGAATATCTCAGAATTATTCTGAAAATCAAGATTTTCTTCTCTGGGCTTGAGTGGAAAGAAACATCAGTTATGACAATGGTGTGCTATACCTGGTTCATACCAGCTTACAAGAGCCAATTGTTACATTTTGGGGAATTTTGTGAGCCCATAACACAACCATTATCACAAATTAAATTGTATAAACTTACGATTAAATAAATTATATTAAAAACAAAAGTAATAAGCACCTAAAACTCTTTACTTCCTAATCATTTGACTACATTTTACTATCCATACTCTTGAGGTTGTTTACATCTGCTGTACCTGTATGGTGGAAATACTACATAATGGTGTTGCTACTGCCCATCTCTTCCCAACTCCATGTACAGTGACATCAGGCGGGTAGCTTGAAATAGACCGTGGTGGGAGTATTTACATAGTGTTAAAGCTGAGAGAGGTCTTAATTTAATGAAAATAATTTATATGAAGGTGAAAAATAATTTAATAGTAGATCACATAAAAGATGTAATGATACATTTATTAGGAAAAGAACAGATTGGGATGCAACTCAATGCATGATTTTGTCAAATCATGGTTGAATCACTGGCTATGGATACAAGACTGTGACCGGAATCAACAAAAGCGTTCTGCGAGACTCAATTGGCTATATGGAACTTGCAATAAAGAGTACTGTACATTTTATTATTATTTGTAGATTGTGCGCTAAACATCCTTTATATTGGTAACATTTGTAATAAACACGCATATGTATATATGCGTGCTTTTTCCCCTGGAGAGTCCCTTGTTAAACATTGACCGGACACTACTGGTTCTGCAGGAAAAATAAAATTCAATAGGTAACTTAAAAGCAGCTTTTTCAGAAAGTTATAATTGAGAGCAAGTTTGTCTCCTGGTGGGCATAATCTGTGAAAATCATTGTGTGTTCATGCTGATACAAATTTGGCTTACCAATATTGAACAGGGTTTTGTTTCCATCTTTAATTTGAAACTCCTCCAATTTGAAAGAGAATCAGAATTTCAACCAAATGATACTGTAGACATTTTTGCTCAGCCTGAAGTCTCATGGCTATCCCATAGAGTTTGGGGAATATTATTTACTTGTGACTGCGACTTAGAAAAAAATACTTTTTAAATCAAATTATTGGACCAGGTTTAATTCATTTTAGTTTAATATTTTCATCTTTAAATTCACCAAAAATGTGCATGAATGTCCAGTCAAGGGCAATGTCTACTTGCTTCATGAACAATTTGACAAGCTCAGATAGCCCTTTAACCATCTCACCTGCAGGGCGCGGGAATGCTGAACACATCAGAGCAGAAAATGGCCTCTGGCCCAACCATTCCAGAGAAGGAAGCTGCCAGATCACACCATGGTTTTTAACAACCTGTTATACATTTCAACCGAAGCCCTGCCCCAACATAGATCAAATGATCTCTATACACAGTATTAAATAGGAAGTACTAGACACTGGTGTTCTGTTGTGTGAAGTTTTATCGATCCATCATTCAGCATGGTTTATATATGGAAATAGTCATTCAGACAGACTTGGTGTTTGTTTCGTCCAAAAATACATCAGATCCCTTATTTAGTGAAAAACTCCCCCAAATAGTTTTAGTGGGGAAATGAAGACATCCATGAGGTCTAATCAAGGATTGAAAATTACTTAGTTTTTAAAGTTGAAATTTGTTTGTTAAATTCTCAACATGCCAGCAAAAAAATCCAGATCTGAAGCATGTGTGTGTTATAAGAAGAATGGAAAAGGTAATTTGGGTCCATTATATAACTACCAATTTTTGTTTTTATTCAAGGTGTCATAAAACTGAGTTCTGCAGTTGAAGGTACGTTTTTACAACCACAAAATCAATAGCGTTGTGCTTAAAGGTTGCATAGTGTGGCTTTGTAGCTAGACTGCTTCTGTGGCAGTGGTGTTGATGCCATGTTCGCCATTCCGTCTGTGTTTCTCCTCGTTCTGGTCGTTTTATGCCACGTGTCTCTCAGCCCTCCACAAGTGGCATTAACACTGACCCAAGTGGGCAGCATTTATGACAGCGAACATGTCTGTTTCTAGTTCCTGATGTGATTGCTCAGACCCAGTGCTCTTTAGAGATTCCCTTGCTCTCCAACAGCCTTATTTGAGGCTAGACATTGAGTCTTCTCAGGAACCCTGCCCCCAATTCTTTCAGCGGGTCCTTCTCCGGATTGTTTTGGTCCCTTATCCCAATGTAGCAATCATGTTTGCCCAGGAAGTATGTAGGCATGGAGTCGTTAAAGCTTCCTGACGAGAAAATCGAGTAGTTAAGACATTTGCCAGTCTGAAACGCAAGCTCTTCCTGGGCCGTGCGATGTACCGCCCAGGAGGTCTTTCAGGGACCAGCTTCCTTTAGTGTTATCCATACCATCCTACCAGCGAATGCCAGTTCCCTTTAGTTGTGCCTTCAAGGAGCTGAAAAGAAAAGGAAGCGGGATTTAAAGAAAGAGGAAGATCAGTGGAGAAAGAAGACATTGCAGTGTTTTGCCGAGTAACCCCTGAGAATATTAGAAATACCTCATTGTTTGAAATGATTAATTGGTTATTGGTATAAAATTGATCTCCTTACCCTCATAGGAGCATACAATCCGAAAGTAGAGAATGTGTAATTTTCTCTTTTTGTGAGTTTCTGTGTTTGTTTTGGAGGGGGGGGTGTGTGTGTGTGTTCTCATTTATTGGGAGTGTGTCAGTCATGCTTCGGAGGTTTCTTCATCCCTGCTTAATCAGGGGAGGCTCCTTGGAAGAGGTGGTGGGCTTTAAGGTGAGTCTTCACATTTAAAAGGAGATGTGGCTTGATGAATGGGCAATGCATGGAGGTGGGACTGGAAAAATGCAAGGGGGGTAGGAGTGGTGAGACCATCTGCTTGACTCAAGCAAAGAGATTGGGTGGGCTGGAGTCTGAAGAATGGGAGATGAGAGAGGGGCTCTGTAATGTACCCATGGGACTGGCAAATCCAAAGTGGAGGCCTCTGGGCCTTATGTAGATTTAGTACTGTCACATACAAAACAAAGTTGAAAGGCAATATTTCTGACATTCATGGCAGAAAATATGCTACTCCTCTAAAGTAAGGAAAGGACCAGGAGAAGGTGCAGGCGATAGTGTTTACAGGTCGAGAGAGAGAGGAGCAAAATGATGTTGCCTCAAGGAGCAAGGGAGGGTACAGTGCATGTTTCAGGCCTCTATGAGGCCAAGTGGGAATTCAAGTTCCCTCTGCATGTAACATGGAATTTTATTGAGAGACTATCCAAACCTCTCTCTGACTAACAAAACATAGGAGACACAGCAACAAAATCAAGCAGGACTATGAGAATGACCTTACCTGCAGAAACTCCCAGTGGCGAGTGAGCGCTGAGTTTCAGTTAATTATCTGTAGAATTCCGGACAGCAGTTGGTCCACCCTGGGCTGTTTTAATGTTTTATCAAGGAATGGCTTTGGAGTCAGAGGTTTACATTGCCTGCTTGGCTTAAGCACAATATTCCACTTGCAGCAGAAGGATGGAGAAACAAAATAAATTTTTTAAAAAGCCAGGAAGCCAAGAGAACATTAGATAATTTTAAAACTACTGTTCTGCCAGAACAATTGTCCTGTTCGTCATTTTGCTAGTAACTGTTGTTGCTACTGGGTAGCATGGCCTATTTGAACCCCTCAAACAGATTTATGTTCTTCAGGGAAAGATGAGGGTGAGGAAGAATAAGGGCAAGAAACAGACTGACTGCCTGGGCTTTCTCGGCAGCCTCCTCGTTACTCGGCCTCCTCGGAGTCCCTGGGACTCACAGGAAGTTCTCGAGTGGCCGTAGCTACCAGAGGTCAGGCCTGCTTCCACTGCTGCTTGAGCGTCTTCCTGGCAGCCTCTTGGCTGAGGGCTGTAGAAGCTTGAAGGCTTGGGAGCATGCTCTGTTGTAACTGTGTCGGAACGTGTGTGCAGGAGGCCGTCTGGGGTGCAGTTGTTGGGCACAGTACGTGTGTGTGCTCAATGCATGCAATTCTTGGTGCATCTGGAATGTGAGATTTTTGACAAGCATGCTCAACAGAATATATGTCAGACACTGTTGATTCGAAATCAAACCTCAGATGGTAGTCCTGATAAATGCGTAGCTAATTCCCGTACTTGGTATTTTCCATTTGTGGAATGAATTCAAGGCAGCTTCGTACAGCTTATCGTGTCAAGGAATATGCAAATCAGTGGAGGGGATCCACTGCCAGAAATGAAGCCTATTCCCTTTTCTTTAAAAACGACTCTGTTCTGGATTATCCTAGAACTCTGAAAATAAGCATTAATATTTTAGGTAGGTGATCTTTTTATTTTTTTCCTCTCTTCTTTTTAAGGAAAAACAATTGTTCAAGTCATAAGAGCAAATCAACAAAGATTCCATTTGCTACTTCCGATCAAGTATTTTTGTCTTGCCGTTTTGTTCCTTTTGTTTTTCTGGAGCATGGGTGCCCCCTTCAGCATTGTGCAGCTTCATGTAAGCTTTTAAAATTAGCAGAAAGAAAAAAGCTATTTATATCACATTAATGGTAAGGTTAAAAGGGAAATGTCCTTTCACATTTTAAAGGCTTAAAATTATACATAAGCAGAAACACGCCAATGCTTTAATTATTTTGCAATGAAGAAAAATATTTGAACAGGAAAAAAAGTAAGTTTGAAAGAAATAATTGCAAAATTTTATTGAGAACACTGGTGAATTCTGGACTCTAATTTTAGATTGATAGTCCCAAACTCTGAGAAAATTGAGATAAGAGAGAAAAATCCAGACAGCAAGTGGGGACAAGGGGAGACAAATCATCCATGGCAAGAATTCCGTGATAGAATCTTCTAAATATTCCTCTTAAAAGGGATTTTCCCTCTTGAAATTGGAGCAGGAAGAAAGTTTCCACAAGTAGGACCAGCACACCAGCCTAATCAAGGTGAAATGAGACGGAGGTCACGGAGGAGCTGAGTCATGCCTGAGTTAGAATTACTCTGATGCTCTGTAGGCAGCTATTCCTTTCCCTGGAGGGAGGGTCCAGCCCGAGCCAGAAGCTCTCAGGGTGTTCAGACGTGCAGGAGTGGGGAGCATTCAGGCAGGGAGGCGGCAAGCTGGAGGGACAAGATGAGGCAGCAGAGGCTTATGACAGGCCTTTGCAACTGATCACTAGAGTGTGTTCTGTGAGGAGACTTGCCTGAAAGGTGATTGTCTATACCTTACAGGTAGGTGAGAATCCAAAATACCAAAATGACATCAAATTCTTTTGAAAGCCTATACGAGAGAATGAAGTTTGGCTTCTCTGAAAATGTTCCATGTCTTTAAAAATGGGAACAGATGAGCCTCTATGAAGAAATCTAATAGACGGGATGATTATCAGCCCTCGCCCACTTTCGATGGCCCCTTGCGTGGGGATGCTGGAGGGCTTCAGTTAGCATGAGAGGTGAAACTTGTGTGTATTAACAGTAAACCTCGAGGGTCTCCGTGAACAGCTTCGATTTCATAAACAAAAGCTCCCCTGGGCATGTGGAGCTTTCATTTTCCTTTTTTCTTCTTGTCACTTCATTTTATTTAGATATTTTTAAAGTGTCTTATTTCTCCATGGTAATGGCTCATGTTTTGTTTTGGGAGCAAAATTATGCTCAGAGACTCAGACTGTCTTTGTCAATAGTTTATTTAACACAAGTTCACCATGGGATTTATAATAGTTGCACAAGCCGATAGCACACAGGATAATGTCTCTTAATAAGCCAATAAAGAAGTAACATAACATACTCCAAACCAATGATAGATTGCTCACACTGTTATTACAGGCAAGCGGAGATATAAGGAATAAAGTCCAAATTAAATCGAGGTGTATCTTTTTATAGGAGGAGGCACTCAGGAGAGATGGCTTGACCAACCGAGAGCTGACATCCAGCTGCCAGTGCAAAATGAAAGTGGGAAATCCCCCACTGCTAGAGCACATTGCTAGGGAAGGACAGCGCCAGTGCGGTGGGCAGGGTAATCTTCCAGGGGCCGCTGCGCAGCTGTCACCATTACCAGTAAGGGACTCACCCTTACCACGGTAAGAGCTAATGTCCCAAGGTCTTCAGACAGTTTATTTAGATCAGCAGAGTGCCTTGCCCAGACCAAAACTCTCTGATATTCCTCACAAACTCTAGGTATTTATCGTCTAAATGTCCCCTTGCCATGGTTGTTTCACATGTTCTTATCAATAAGCCCCCACCAGTAGTTTGTCATCAGCTCAGCTACTGAGTTCGTATCAACAACAACAGAAGAGATGGTGACATCCTGACACAACTTATTTTATTCTTATATCAAAACAACTTTTTTTTTTCTTTCTTTCTTTGTTATAAACAGGTGGATTAAAACAACTTCACTTAAGTCATAAACAAGTGGATTTGAAATCATATCAAACCAATGCACAACAGCTCATGAGCCACAATCCCCATCAGATCAGGGGACTTAGTACTATTGCCACATCCAAGGTGGTGTTTTCTACAGCCTCATGGCCTCTGACCTGGCAAATGGAACTACTCCTCGAGAATAAGAAAAAATAAAATAAGTAAAAACTTGACTCGATCTTTGTTCCCATTTTCAAAATTCACAATACACACAGCTTAATGTCTGTATTGTAAATCTGTAAAAATAGAACTGCTTTTCAGTTATGAAACTCTGATCTGACCTTACATGCTCGTTGAAGACTGAGATACTCATTTACTTTGCTTAAGAAATTCTATTTTTTGTAATATGACATGCAATGTTTCCAAAAATAATCCCTCTTTGGGTTGCTGTAACAAATTACCATAGATTGGATGGTTTAAACAACAGAAATTTATTTCTCACAGTTCTGGAGGCTGGAAGTCAAAGATCAAGTCACTGGCAGATTCAGTGTCTGGTGAGAGCCCTCTTCTGGGTTGCAGACTGCCGACTTCTTGCTATGTCCTCACATGGTGGAAGGGGCAAGGGAGCTCTCTGGGGTCCCTTTTATAAGGGCACTAATTCCATTCCTGAGGGCTCTGCCTTCATGACCTATTCACCTCCCAAAGGCCCCACCTCCTAATACCTTGGTGGTTAAGATTTCAACGTATGGATTTTGGGAGGACACAAATATTCAGTCCATAGCAACCCCAAATGAATTTAACATTTAAAAAATATTTCAAATTCATTGATGTCATTCCCTCCCTAGATGAACTTTGTTCTTGTCATTCTTTCTATTTTTTGAGCAAAGCCATATACTCAGTGTATCGGGTTAGACTGTGGTAAATCCATTAATAAATAGACAGCTGATGGACCTATTTCTAGTAATAAATTTAGAATGAAGTTTCAACGTTTTTACTACTGGAAATCAAAACAAAACGTCTTTATAGACCTTCAAGTGAGATAGCTACAGAGGGTGGCCTCCAGGGAAGGGGAAGGAATTCCTCCCCATTCCACCAGAGTGAAAGGCAGCAGTATGTCAGTAATCTAAAAAGAGAATGTTGTAGAAACTGAAAACAAGACTCAAGAGAGTAGTTTCTGCAAAGAAACCCAGACCTCCTGCTTACAAGACTAACCTGGAAGCTGGATCACCCTACTGAGCGAATAAATGTTCTCTTCTTAAATGTATTTTGCAGAGACTTATTATACTTTTGGTGAAATTCACTATTAAATAGCAACACCTCTGGGAAGGGTGAGCATTAAGCTGAGAATTTACCAAATAGCTTCCAAAAACTAGGACCCTCCTGAAATGGCAAAGATGGAGCCGTGTGACCCAGAAACTGGAAGAGGATGAGTCAAGTTTTGCCTAATTTGCAGTCTTTCTTGGGATTACCCTCACCTCATATAGAATTAACTAAAATTACCATTGGCAGCATTTCAGAGCTCTCTCCCATTCATCTTTTTTTTTCTTTTTTTAAGTTTTTCTTTTTCCCCTTCTTCTCTTCCCTCTCCCACCTCCCCTATTCCAGCTGCACTTCTGTCTCTGCAGTGTAGTAGAAAGTGAAAGGGGGTCCTTCAGGCAATAGAAAGCCAACCACTAACTGGGTGGGTTTGGCAAGTGACCACTATTTGCCTTGTGGTCCAATAAAATGGAGATCTCTATTCCCCAGGGCAGCTATAAAGACCAAACAAGATGATATGTGTAAACAACTTAACATGGCGTATGGAATACAGTAGGTGCTCAATAAACTCTTGTTCTCTTCTTTACCTTTCTCTTTCCCTGCCAACTTCCCAGGCCTCCCTGCAGCCCTCCCTCTTTCCACTGTCCAAAGATCTAACCAACAAATGATCACTTCCACTTGGATTATATCACAGCACACTGCTGAAAAGTCGGTTTCATTTTGGGCAAAGCCGTGGACAAACAAGCAGAACAAACCCTTGCTTCTGAGCTTGGAGAGAACTAGGAGGGAAGCAGCTCCTCATATAGGAAGAAAGTTCCCTGATCACCTTGCCGGGAGCCATGCATCTCTGTGGGTAGGGGAGCAGCTGCCCCAGAGAACAGTGCCAGGGGCCAATCATAGCCCCAATTGGGGTGTTCTGTCAGTTGGGATGATCCCCTTACCTGGTCTTCCCGTCCTGGAGGTGGGGAGGAGAGGAAAGGTTTTCAGGCTGGTCCAACAAATAAACGAAGTGTTGGGTAAGGACTGATTTCGTCAATATTAATAGTGTTTTCTTATGAAGTAGTTTATAAGTTCACGGTGTTCCCAAGCATGCCATTTGTCAACACTGATCAAGAACATGGAAATTTTTGAATAAGGAGAGCTAAAGTGTACAACCACAGCTATCCAGAGAGCAGACTTCTATAAATCTTTGAACTACTGGAGCCAAAAACTAATAAAGTCTGTGCTGAATAAGCAGCCTTGAGCACCTAGCAACAAATTAGCATAACCCAGAAGACGGTCTGCATCCAAAGCATGACCTACCCTTCACCACCTTCCCTGGGGCAGGAAATAGAAATTTATAAATCAAAGGCAAGCTGGAAAGGAAAATCTGCCAGTCTGAGTCAATGAGTTGTTCTCTTTCTTTTCTTTTTGTTTTTTAAGAGTGTAAGTTTCGATATCTCTGTGTTTGTTTTTATTATTTTTAGCAATCTACTGGAAGTTTTCAATGTAAACAAAGCTCCTACTTTAAAAGAATAACCAACTCTATTAAGCTGCGTAAGAAGGCAGCTTTTAAGCACAGTGGTCTAATTAGCTGTCTTTGAAGCCAATTCAATACTGATATCAAAGCCACTTCTAGTATTTCAATCCCAGATTTAGAAAATAGCCTTTATATTTTCAATCTAAAATTCTATTCTGACCTCATTGTTAATTTTGGAATACACCATAATTTAGACCACTGCTGAAATCACTTAATGCTGTGTTTTGGAGTACGAACCTGGAAATCACAGTCTGTTAAATTATCCATCACACCCATGAAAATTAACTGTAAAATCAACTTCATGTTGATCCTGTGTGCATCTGGTATTCAACCAAGATGCTTACATATCTAAATATTGCCACAGCTGTGTATACAACAGTTTTGTTGAAGCCATCAATGCTTTAAGTTAGAAGAACATACATTATGAGTTTTGTTTGGTTTCACTGAGGAAAAAGCCAAAGCATTTTTACAATTATGTGTCAATGAAATGCAAAATCAGGTACCAGCCCAAAAGCTTTATGGATCTGAAATGTTTTGAAGATGTGTATGGGTTTTCAGCTATTTCCTAGTTTTAACCAACATGTATGCTTAGGTGAAAACAAAAACTGCTAGATACAGCTCTGTTGAGTACAGTGTTTCTTGAACATATGCCTGTTAGGGGATACAGAGGCAAGTTTAATTTCCTTTTAAGCCTTCCGCATCCCATTGTTGATTTTATACATGGCCTCCTCAAATATAAACTCCTAACGCTGAGTTTGGAACACATTCTATTGGTAGAAAGTGTAGAATTGCAGAAAGGCCATTCCTAGGTTCAATCTTCGTAGCCATAACCTCTTGGCTGTGTTATGATCTGAAGCAAACTACTCTCTCTGAACTATACTTTCCTCGTCTGTAAAATGGGGTTAAATCTGCTTAGCACTCAGACGATTAAGAGGCTTAAATAAAATGAGATAATGTTGAAGTACCCAGTAAAGTGGTTGGCACATAGGCATTCAGTATATTATAGATATTTATTTATATTGTTTTGTCTATTTTATTTTTACTACATTGGCTCAAAATCTAATTATCAAAACTCCTAGAAGTTGAGTTCCTGGGTCAAAGGGTAAATGCATATAATAGAAAGTGATCTTCAAAAGCACTTCAAAGCAACCAGGAAAGCTCGGACCTGCCATGGCAAGAAACAGCAGCGGGCCCTTCGACTCGGGTCAGAAACAAATCCTTGCTTGAGCAAGGTCTTTAGGAAGAACACAGACGTGGGCACAGCTTGAGCTTCATCAACCCCATTTCCTCAGTGAAGAACGTAGCGCGGGGAATAGGCTGCGGTCTGACTAACCAGCCTCTCCAAGTGCTGGGTTCGCCTCAGTGTGGGAGCCTTGTTGTTTTCCATCCCTTGTTCAAGCAAGGATTCGTTTCTGACCCGAGTCGAAGGGCCCGCTGCTATTTCTTGCCATGGCAGGTCTGAGCTTTCCTGGCTGCTTTGAAGTGCTTTTGAAGATCACAGTCTATTATTGCACGTGAGAAAGATTTCTGGGTTTGATCCTGGGAGTGGGCCATTCTGCATTGCTTGGCCCAGAAACCAAGGATTTCAGCGTGAAATTTGGAGGAAGCGCCCCTGGCTTTGAGAGCAGGGTGGCATGCTCCTGGCCCAGAGCAGGCCTTAAATAGCACTTTATGCCAGGTTACCCCATTTCTCTTTCTCTATAGCTATTTTTATTTCAATAAATATTTATTAAGCATCTATTGCACACAAGACATTACTATTCTAGGAGCTATGAGAGATACAAAAAAAATCATCATGTAATCTATCTCATTAGGCTAATAATCAATTTAAAAGGCAACTCTATGAATAGCAATACATAGCACAATTATGTCAGGTGGTGTATTTCTTATATTCATTAAACTGATGCTCTGTCATCATATGCATCCGAGATTTAAGAGGCTTCTTGCCTGGGTCACTATGGTACATACTGTGCCAAGCTGGCCCTACAGACACCTCATCTGTGGGCACATTTTAAGCAAAGGGGCTGTACTTTCTGTACAAAATTCTAGTCCCTGACAGTCCATGATCTTTGCTCTACAAAGCAGCACATCTGTGCTTTTCCTATGCTTTTGTACAGGGCTCTCTGGACACAGCCAGGAGCACCCAGGCCACAGGCCACAGATGTGGGGACTTTTGTATTCGAAACCAATGGGCATAGAAAGCTATTTTAGGAAACCGAAAGTTCAGTGAAGCATTAGTTTTTGAGTGCCTGTGGGCTTATCGCTGAGCATGGTTAGATAAAATAGATTAAATGAAATGAGACTTATTCTACAACCATTGCCACCTATCTAATATCCACTTTGATACCATAAACTGGTGTGATAATTTTAGGATCTTGGTGAACTTTCTGCTACAATCAGACTCATTTAGAGCTGTTCTCCTGCTAATGTAGGAATCCAATACTGAAGGTATCAAGTACTGATGGAATCGAGTGCTTCACTGATGTTAAAAACAGCAAATACACAGTGCCTCAAGAGCCTGATATTGTTCTTTAAATTTTCCGTCTCTTAAAAATGTAAGATGGGGGCTGGCCCAGTAGTGTAGTGGTTAAGTTCGCACACTCCACTTCGGCAGCCTGGGGTTCACAGGTTCGGATCCTGGGTGCAGACCTACACAATGCTCATCAAGCCATGCTGTGGTGGCATCCGATATACAAAATGCAAAGAGGAAGATTGGCAACAGGTGTTAGCTCAGGGCCAATCTTCCTCATCCAAAAAAAAAAAAAAAAGTAAGGTGAACATAGTCACTGTGATCTTCACAAAGCACAAAATTATTTTATTAACAAGATGACATTCAAGGCAATGAAATGCACATTAGTATGACTGAGGGAAGAAAATGAAAGTGTGAGATCACAAAATTACAGAAAAAACACCTGCCTAGCAGAAAAACAAACCAAAACCTAGAACTGATAGTGAAAGACCAGTTGAATTATGAATTGAAAATATTTAAAGTGCTACCATAACGTGAGGGTGAGGTAGTAGTCTTTCTTATATTTGGAATTGGTCCCTACCAAAACTCTATTATATTAATATATTTTTTAAAGAAATAGAAAAACATTTTTAAAGTCAAAATAATAAATACTGGAAAGTGGCCCCAGGAGCAAACTGTGGCTACTTCTACCCAGTAAACTAAATATATTTCTATAAGGCAGACAAGAGGAAAGAGTCTAGCTAGAGAACTTTCTGGGGTCTGCAGCTTGTCCATTTTATATTACTGGAGTGAGAGGCTTAAAATTAGGAAGAAGTGAAATTCCTTGGTTAGCCTTTGCATCTTTCTTGCTTTTTGACTATCTCTATAAATATCCATAAACATACACATGCAAAAATATAAAACAATATTAATAAGAACAGGATATCCCAGCTGCCCATTAGGTGATCAGGCTCATTCTGAGGTCCATTTTCTGAGAGTCCAGTTTTGTTCTTAGGGAAAAGTCAGTTATCTTAGAAAGACATAAGAATTGGCTTACAGTATGTAAAAGTATAATTGAAAAAAAAACTTATATTGAGCCAGGCACTGCTGGATTCAGAGATAGTCAAGACAAGAGGATCTAATTGCTTGAGGAGACAGAAATCCATAATTACAGTGCAGTGATGAGAGGTGTAAGAGGCACCCTCTAAAGGTTAAGAGAGCACAGAGACAGAATGGATAATTCAGGAAGGTTTCACAGGAGAGGTGATAGCAGATATGAAATTTAAAAGATGAGTAGGAGTTTGCCAAGTAAAGAAAGGGAAGGTGGAAATTACAGACAGTGGGAACAGCATGTGTCAAGTTAGGCAAGCAGGAAAATATATATATATATTATATTTTTTATACATGTATATTAATTATCTGAGAAAGGAGCAAAAGGTGTACAGGGAGAGAATAGGAAGAAGCGGAAGACAAAGGGCTAAGTTATAAAAATCCCCACAGGGAGTTTGGACTTCATCCTTTAGGAAATGAGGAGCCATTGCAGATTTTTAAGCCAGTGAATGCAATGATCAAGTTCTTCTCTTCAAAAGACAACTCAGAAGGCAGTGTAGGGAATGAATTAATAAGGATTTTGACTGGAGGCAGAGAATCTCGTGATTATTATGGAGGCCTGTCAAGACCAAGTCAATCCGTTGGTTGAAGATTGGATTCATGGAATTGATGACTATTTAAATGTAGATATGAGGGAGAGGAATGTGGGGTTACAAACTGAATATTGCCAATTTCTTTATTTTTGAAGGTTAGGATTAAATGTATGGGGGTTCAATTAACCAAGAAAGATTATTGAACATAAGAAAGTTGGTAGCAAATAACCAATTGCAAGATGGAGACGGTGGCCAACTCCTGGAGGGAATCCCCATTAAGGTACATCCCAGGCAGCTTCTCTGGTCCCCAGGGGTTGTCCTCAGCCACTCATCTACCCTCTGCACAGGGGAGGCCACGCCCACTACTCAAATATGAATGAATGAGTTGGCTGCATCAGTGAGGTAAGCCTCTGCAGACTGCCAAGAAGGTGGATTCCCTATTCATTGACAAAAATGGGACAGACAACCAGACTCTTGACTAGTTTATATATGAAACTTTCTGTGGTCAACAGGCTGGAATAGTTGGACTTTCTATTGTAGTGATTTCTGAGATGATTATACACTTCTCTCTACTTCATTCCAATGGAAGCTCTAATGGAAGCCAGGAAAAGTGTCTCTTTTCTATTGTTACTCCGAATGCCTCATATCAGATAATAAAGTTAGAAAATTTGCTCTCCTTAAAAAAATAGGATATAATTAAATTGAAATAGCAGGTAAGAAATTTAATATTTGATATCAAGATTAGAATTACTTTATTCACCCCCGAATAAATCTGTCTGTGCAAATACATGACAAAGAGAGTCCCTCAGTGTTTGAGACCAAGATCATTATGTAAAAACATGGTAGCTTTCCAATTACCTCATCTTGTGTGACTGACTATAACAATATAATTTGAGTTAATAATCCATGAAACATTTTGTATAAAAAATCATAATGTATGACTTAGTAGGCCATGAAATAAGAGAATTCATGTAGAAATTCAGGCAATATTCTCAATATGATTACGTATGTCTGGATTTTATTCATATAATGCTGGGGCATTACACATAAATGAGAAATTGAAAACTCAAAGAAGAGAAACAAAAGCAAGAGTTGGATCATGATCAGTCAAGACAAGAAGGAGAGTCCGAAAATGTCTTTTAACCAACTATTAGAAAAACAAAGAAGGAAAAGGAGATCAAAGTTTTCAATTACAGGAAAGGATCTCATTTGGATAGCAATAAATACATAGTATCTGTTTTTTCTTTGGAGTAGATTATAAAGGCTATAAAATGTTATATTTTAGAAGAATGATTCAACTTTTAATTAACTTAATTTTTCCTCTTAATATATATATAAAATACAAGTTTTTGGTGGGAAGAAGGTCCAAATATTACTTGGTTTAAAAAAAATCTCCACAATACCCGTCCAGTCACATTGTCCAAATTTCTCGTATATCCATCCAGATATTTTCTGTGCATGTTCACCAATGAAATCATAATTACGTAAGAGACAAAATTACATACAGACAAAATTATTCCAATCTGTTCTATAACTTGCTTTTTTCACTTGACATTGTATCTTTAGCATCTGTCTATATTAGTAAATATAGAGTTATCTCCTTTTTAATGTCTGCATGAAATTATACTTTTATGGATGGCCATAGTTTATTTAACTATTCCTTTATTTATGGAAATTCAAGTAGTATTCAGTATTTTTAGAGCTGAAGTTCTTAATCTGGATCAATGAATGGACTTTGGAGTGTCCCTTCAACCATCTGAAATTATAATCAAAATTTATTTATGTGTACATATATGAAATATTTCTGGAGAAGAGTGTATATAGCTTTTAACAGATTATTGAAAGAGTCAATGACCCAAAATATAAAAGAACCTTTTCATTACAGAATTTGTAGAATTGCCATTTCAATGATGTTTTAGAAAACAAGATTGAATACAGTTAGGAATAGTGTGTCTAAACTTTTTTAAAATCCAGACCATCTTTTTCTATACTATAGGTACATATACATAATCACCCTGGCGTAAATCACCTCCTTACACTCTGAAATTCTGATAGATTCCCCCCTAAGGGAAATATGCAAAGCATCCCCCTTTCCCTACCCCCCTTCTGCCCCCCACCCTCAGTCACACTGAGAGTCATTCACAGTAGCACCTCCATCCTAACAGATTTGGTCAGGCCTTACTTTCAGTCATTGTAATATAAAAACCAATAGGTATTTCATTTTCCAATTTTAAAATTATGTTCTGATAGGGTTTTACTTCTAGAAATATGACAGGATATATACATATATGTTCTTAAAAAAATCAAAGCTCTAATGAGTTAGTAAGGAGTTACTGGAAAGCAGGAGATTGGAGAGGGTAACCAAAACAGTGAAGGTGCTTCTGCTCTGAGGGCATTTGTGAATCAGGTTGATCTTAAGTTCAGGTTTTGATGGTCTCCTAGAGTAGGAAGAAGCAGACAAACACTAAAGCCCAGAGCCTGCCCAAGGAGAAGTCTAATAGGAAAACCCCATCCCATAAAAAGGAATATTTTTCTAGGCCTCAAATAACTTTCCAAAATAATTTTCCAAGGAAAGTGATCGGCTTGCTGTCAAAAATAACCAGGCACACAAGGAAACAAGGCACCATGATTGAGAAGAAAAGAGACTCACCAAAGATTAAGCTATTAGATGATTAGAATTGTTATAATAAAAATATATGTGCTATATATAAAGAAATAAAAGATAAGCTTTAGAAGATCTGCAGGGAAAAAGATATTTAAAAATTACCAGGAAATTTGAAAAAGTGGTTACTTCTAGGGTGGGGAAGGGTTTATAATGGGGAAAAGATGCAGAGGGAACGTGAACTGGGGTTTCTGGTGTGCTGACAGCACTCTATTTTGGCTTGGATAGTGGTTGCGGGACGTTCATTTTGTAATTATTCTTTAAGAATATTGCAGAGAGGGGCTGGCCCAGTGGCTTAATGGTTAAGTTCACACGCTCTGCTTCGGCAGACTGGGGTTTGCAGGTTCAGATCCCCGGCCTACTTGTCAAGCCATGCTGTGGCGGCGTCCCATATAAAACAGAGGAAGAGGGGCATGGATGTTAGCCCAGGGCCAATCTTCCTCAGCAAAAAGAAGAGGCTTGGCAATGATGTTAGCTCAGGGCTAGTCTTCCTCACACACACAAAAAAATGAATATTGCAGAGAGGGAGAAGGGATGCCCCTCAACAAAATTTTATATTACAAGACAAACTATGCTTTCTAAAATTACGAAAACTACCCTCTTTCCCCTTTCTTCCCCCTCAGGATTCTGATCTGCTCACCTGTTGGAGAATCAGCTGGGTAATGTTTAGGGCTGGAGAGTATAGGGGAATGACTGTAGAGAGAGGGTGTGAGGAACCACACATGCTCTAGCAGTCCTCTCTACCCCATGGATCTGTACTGGGGAAAGAAATGTGGGGGAAGGCTAAGAGAATATTCGGACTGAACAAATCCATTCCCTTCATTTGCATGCTTGGGGCCTAGTCCTTATCTTCCCTGAGCTCTGAAGCCTCATAACTTCTCCAATCTGTTCTTCTCAAGAGCATATCTAACCTAAAGTATTAGTAACCACATACCAGAAACAACTGACAATAAATTACTAACACTAATAAAATATTAGGGATATTATTATATTATATTATATCATATCATATCATATCATATCATATCATTATTAGGACAACTATGAGACCATGTAATTCTTTTAGAATTAAATTTTTAACAGCTTTATTCAGAAAGAATTCACATACCATAAAATCCACCCATTTAAAGTATATAACTCAATGTTTTCTGCTATGGTCCCAGAATTGTGCAACCATCACCCACAAGCTGAGCAGGGAAAATTCTCATCTACCCAATTAGTCACTCTCCACTCTCTACCTCCAAACCTAGGCAACCACTAATCTACTTTCTGTCCCTCAGAATTAAAATTTATGCTTTTGGCTTAATTGCCTTAAAGCAAACTATTTTCTATTTTGAATGCCTGAAGTTGCCCCAGATCTAATCTCCAGGAAATAATGTGCTAATTCAGGCTATGATTGTTTTCTGTTTGGGGCACTGTGTGAGTGGCGCCACCTTGAGGAACTGTACGCATGCGGAGCAGCTTCATAGCAACATGCTTGACCTGAAGATGATCTCTCCTCACCACCATGACCCACCCATGCCCCAAACACACATACACACACAACCTAACAGGGTGGTGACAGAAAATGCCAACACAACTGCACATAGGTCTTGGTCACCAAAGCTAATAGGTGAATTGTGTCCACTCCTTATATAATGTACTGAATACAGTAGTTGTGGAATTTGGCCATCATAGAATCTTGAGGCATATAATGTGTAGAGCTAGATTTCCATGAAGGGGGAGGTGAAGCCTGCTTGGGAGAGACAAATGAAGAACCATCTCCTTCGGGAAGTGGGCCAGTAGAAATCCCTGCCATGAACCCACGGAGGTGGAAGGAGAGGCTCTGTGAGGCAGGCACTGGGCAGACTCAGGGCTCATCACTTTGGTTCTTCCTTTTTGCATATTCTGTGTGTGGTGAGTAGACTTTGCTTCTGGGAGCATCTGTGGGAGACCATTCTTTTGTCTTTGAGGACAGGGAGGAGGAGCATTCAGTGAAAGCTGCCTGGGTCTTTGTGGTCTATTTCTTGGAGTTTAGATTATTTTGCTCCTGAGATACTGTCTTAGTCTTCTCCAGCTGCTATTACAAAATATCATACACTGAGTGGCTTAAACAACAGACATTTATTTTCTCACAGTTCTGGAGGCTGGAAAGTCCAAGATCAAAGTGCCAGCAGGGTCGATGTCCAGTGAGAGCTCTCTTCCTGGCTTGCAGATGGCCACTTCCCTGTGTCCTCACATGGCCTTTCCACATGGGAGTGAGGGAGGAGAAAGAGAGAGAGAGATCTCTGGAGTCTCTTCTTATAAGGGCGCTCATCCTCTCATGAGCGCCCCATTCTCACGACTTTGTCTAAACACAATCACCTCCCAAAGGCCCCATCTCCAAATACCATCACCTGGGGGTTAAGGCTCGAACCTATTAATTTTGGGGGACACAAACATTCAGTCTATTACAGCTACCCTTGGATGCATATGGCCTAAATCAGATGTAACATTATGAGCAAACCCTCTCATTAGTTAAACAGCATACACAGAATAAATTTGAATTAAAAAGGGGCAAGGTATTCTTCATCTGTAAATTTCCCCTGTTCTTGTAAATAGTCTTTATCATGACGTTTGGGAGCATCTTGAATCTTAAATTAAACTGTTTTCGTAGAGGAAAAATAAATAGGTTTTTCCCTTCTAAGAAAGGTAAATCTTAAAATTTGTGGATTCGAGTGGTAAGCGAGCGTGCTACCAAGTCCGTACAGCTCAGAGAAAATGACACGGCAGAAATGAGCCGGCAGCGGTGCCAAGCTGTTTCCTTTAAAATTCCAGAGGCTCACCCAGCCCTTCTGGTTTCCTGGAATGCTTTCACTCGGTCGTCATGTGGTAGCTGAGGAAAAACCCTGCAGCATCCATGAGTGAGCTGGAATAACACCTCCTCTGCTGTCCGGGACAGACACCCGGAGTGACGCACACGCAGCCCTGCACGTGCTCATCAAGGACGGTCAAGGACACAGTGGCCAGTCGCCTAGAGGCTCACTCAGGGACGGGGTGGCTCAACCCACTCTCACAAAGGGACAGTTCACACCGAGGTCACCAGCACCCACTGTCGCACAGAAGAGGCTGACATGACCACATGGCTCAGACTAACATCGGCCAGGCTCATTCTCTGTGTCATGAGAAAGGTGGAGCAGAGGTGACTGGGGGAAAGTCTGGTTTCCCCTAAGCACTGGCATTTTATTAATCTCATCTCAAATGCTGTCACTCACCCGGAGAGGTCCTAAATGCGCCTTACTTCCGCTTCTGAAGCAGCGGGATGTGGCGGCAGCTGTCTGGGAAATATAGAGGCTGCCCCAGGAGGAGAGAGGAAAAATACCAGATCCAACTGGACGGGTCAGAGGAATGCAGGCAGCGAGGGAGAAATGGGAACATCCTCACTGAGGTCCAGCCACATCCTCCGGCTGGAGACCCAGGTTGCTGCGAAAAGTTCCCTCAGCTGGGAGGCGATGAGAAATGCCCCCATTTTGTAGGGGACTTTTCCTTTTCACAGAGCCTAGAAAAATCTCAACGAGAGATGTTATTAGCAGAACTTAAAATGGATTGAGTCCCTTATATGTGAACTTGTGAAATGTGCCTTATATATGCAAAGCCTGGAAATAGGAGATTAATACCAGGGCTGGTGTAAATAATGGCTATTAATTGCAATTAATAACATTAACTATAATTAATAACAATAGTATTAAGCATTTACTTTGTTTTAGGTCCTGTACTAGCACCTTTACATATATTATTTCACTTAACCTCTCAACAGCTCTATCTCAGAAGTACTTTTAGCATGCCCATTTTATAGATAAGGACACTGAGACCATCACGAGCACCCACAATCACTCAGCTAATAGGAGGCAGATCCAGAACTCAAATCAATGTCTGTGTGATTCCAGGATTTTAAGCTGTGGCTGGAAGGGATGACCCCACTCGTGCTTTCAAAAGTGAGTGTCTTTCCAGTATAAGATTGCATCCAACAGGTAAGGAATTGGGAAAAGATGAGAGGAAATAACTACCCCTCTGCCACCCCATTCTGGGACAAGTGGATATGACAGTGCAGAGCTCTGTAACCACGATCTGGCCTTATTCCAGGTCTTTCCATCCCAGGCACAGGCTGTGTGAAGGGGGTGGGGACTTGTGGGCACATGGACTGAATTCTGGGCTCCCTCTCCTCCCACATTCCCTCTGCAGAGCCCATCTTGGGGAGATAACTTTGTCCATCATTCCCAGATTCCAAGCCAAGCAAAATCATGAAATAACTAGTTTAACTGTGGATTCAGTAGGAACACACAGACATCTGAGGGTCCACAGGTACCCTTCATTTTTGAGGAACCAGCCCAGGTCACTTATTTTTAAGGTGAATCTTGGTGTGCATCAGAATCCCCAGAGGGCTTATTAAAACACAGATTGTGGGCCCCACGGCCAGAGTTTCTGAATCCGTAGTTCTGGGGTGGGGCCCGAGAATTTGACCCACAAGTTTCAGGTGCTGCAGACACTGCTGGTTGGGAGACCACTCTTTGAGAACCCTATTTTAAGAGATGGAAGCTTTAGCTTTGTCTGTTATTTCATTTCTGGGCACTTATCACTGCCTTTTTAAATGTGGTAGCAGCTCTTCTCAAGGATTTTCATCCTTACCACCTGTGTTGGTTTCCTATTGCTACTGTAACAAATGACCACACACTTGGTGGCTTAAAACAACACCAATCATCTTATGGTCTTGGAGGTCAGAAGTCTAAAATCGGTCGGCAGGGCTGTGCTCCATTATGGAGGCTCTAGGGGAGAATCCATTTCCTCGCCTGTTCCAGCTTCTAGAGGGGGCCTGATTTTCTTGCCTTGTGGATCCTTCCTCCAGCCTCAAAGCCAACAGCAATGTAGCATCTTCAGACCTCTCTCTCTCTCTCACCTTGACTTCCACAATCACATCTTCTCTCTGACCCTCCTGCCTCCCTCTTATAAGGACTCTTATGATTATATTGAGCCCTCCTAGATAATCCAGGATAATTATTTCATTTTAAGATCCTTAATCACATCCACAAAGTCCCCTCTGCCATGTAAGGTAACATGTTCACAGATTTCAAAGATTTGGGATTTAGGGGCCATTCTTCTGTCTACCGCCCCACCCATCCTACCACCTGCTTAAGCAGCAGGTGTCCCTCCTATCCTGTATCACCCTTCCCACAAAAGAGACACCAAAACAATATCAGGATTTGCATGATGCAGTCCTCTCTTCTGGCTTTCCTGATAATAAAGTAGTCTTGCAGGAGGGCTTGAGGGGCTAGGGAGTGAAAGAGAGTGCAAGAGGAGTGGGAGATGGAAGGCCTGTGGTGCCTAGGAGAAGAGGAAAGGAGTGAGTGAAGTGCTCATCGAGATGAGCCTCTTAGATGGTGCCCAAAGCACCTAAGTCTCCGCATACTTGCTAGACTTTCTAGAGTCTAGAGCCACAGTCCCTCCCCTTCTGAGTCAGGAGCCTCCAGTACCTCCACTGGGCTTGCTGAAGGTCAGCACTCACCCCACACTCAGCCACCAGCACCACCTTCCGGGCCTGCCGGAAGAAGAAAGAGGAACTGTATTGAAGGCTTTCTTGCCTTTTGAATTTCTGGTTATTACCTTCAGAACTTTTCTGGGCTGAAGTTGCAACCTCAAGGCTGTGAACTGTCTGTGAATATGTTCGTTTGCTCAGGCTGCCATAACAAAGTACCATGGACTGGGTGGCTTGAACAACAGAAATATGTTTTCCCACAGTTCTGGAGGCTGGAAGTCCAGGGTCAGGGTGCGGACAGGTTGTTTCTCCCGAGGCCTCCCTCCTTGGCTTGCAGACGGCCATCTTCTCCCTGCGTTCTCACGTGGTCTTTCCTATGTGAGCACGTGCCCCTGGTGCCTCTCTTCTTGTTAAGACCCCAGTCATATCGGATTGGGGCCCACCCTAATGACCTCATTTTAATTTATTCACCTCCCTAAAGACCCTGTCTCCAAATTCGGTTATATTCTGAGGTACTGAGAGTTAGGACTTTAATATATGAATCATTGGAGGGACACAGTTCAGTCCAGAACAGTGAGCTAGAACCCAGGAGATTCAAAAAGGTCACTTCCATTCTTTCTGTGTAACAGGTGGGCAAGGCGCAATTAGGGGGAGTGGGGAGAGGAGGGCCGAGCTATTGACTTTAAAAGTGGGCACCTCGACCCAGAACTGCCTTCTGGTAAGTGCCTTCGGTTCAGGAAAGGAGAAGGCAGAGGAAGTCAAAGAAGCCCCACAAAAGCAAGGCTCAGTCTTGGTCTTTGTAGGCAAGCAGCAGCATTTAAGTCTCACCCTCCAGAGAGCCGATTCCCCGTAGAAGGTTTTTTGCTTGATACATAATTCATAGCTAGTCACAGAAATTTCACCAAGTCAATACACACCCTGGACACAGAGGAAGTAAAGGAGCAGACAGTGAGTGATTGTGTTTGATGCTGTCTGGAAGGGCTGTGTGATAGAAATGATTTCATTCCCAAGGCATGGCGCTGAGAGGGAAGTCAAACAGCCCGCAAGCTCAAACAAACTGAACAAACAGCCTTATCTTATTCTTGATTCAGGGGTTCCTCCTTCTCCAAAGCCCTTAGGGGCAGGACACTGAATTGTCATTGTTCCAGTAAGTGCTGTGGCAAGGTCCTTCCTGGGACATCTGTCTCTGTGATTACAGGACCTGGGATCTCTGACATTTTTCCTTGACAAACCTTTACTAGTCGCTGGTCAATCTCACTATCCAATATAGGCTTAAAGTATATATATATATATATATAAAGTGAAATAAGCCAGCCACAAAAAAGACAAACACTGTATGATTCCACTTATATGAGGGACCTAGAGTGATCAAATTCATAGAGACAGGAAGTAGAATGGAAGTTGCCAGGGGCTGGGGGCAGGGAGAATGGGAAGTTGCTGTGTACTGGGTACAGAGTTTCAGTTTTGCAAGATGAGAAGAGTTCTGAAGATTGGTTGTACAACAATGTAAATGTACTTATTGAATCGTACACTTAAAAACAGTTAACATGGTAAATTTTATGTTGCATAATACTTTAGCACAATCTTTTTTTTTTAAAAAAAGAATGCTAGAAGCAATCATGTAATAGAACACATAGTCTGGGTCAGGCCAACCTAGATTTGATTTTCTTATCTGCCACTCACTAGTTTTGGGACAATGTTCTGTTTATTTCTATGTAATGAATCACCCAAAACCTTAGTGCCTTAGAGCTACAGCATCATATGATTATTTCTCAGTTTCTAAGGGGCAGGAATTGGAGAAGAGCTTCAGCGGGTACTTCTGGCGCAGGGTCTCTCCCGAGCTTGCAATCCAGTGGAGGGCTGGAACAACTGGGGGCTGTTTGGGCATCTCTCCCTCTTCATATAGTCTCGAGGCTTCTCTGTGTGGTCTTTCCACATGGCTAACGTGGGCTTCCTTACAGCATGGCACCCTTAGGACAATTGGATTGCTTATGTGGTGGCTCAGGGCTCCAGGCAGGCAGCTGTCCTAGGGAATAAGACAGAATTTGCATCAACTTTTCTGATCTAGCCTTGGAGCTCATGCAGTGTCACTTCCTTCACACTTTCTTGGTCACAGGCAAATCACACACCTCCCCAGATTCAAGGGGAGGGGATTTAGACTCCACCTCTCCATGGGAAGTGGCACAGTTCTAGAGCAGGGTTTGGCAAACTAGGGCCCTTGGACCAGAGCTGGCTCACCTCTCCCAGCAGCCATGCCCATTCGTTTACATATTGTCTCTGGCTTTGCCACAATGGCAGGGTTGAGTGGTTGGAACAGAGACTGCAAAGCCTAGGTCCCCAAAGCCTGAAATATTTACTGTACGTATCTTTATAGAATAGTTTGCTGACACCTGTTCTAGAAGAACATGTTAGATGGAAGATACCGTGGCAGCCATCTTTGGAGAATGCCTTCTCCCACAGGCAGGTTATCAGCCTCTCTGAACTTTACCTCCGTCTCCAAGTCTATAAAATGATAATCATGTGTGAAAAGTTCTTAGCACAATTCCATGCCTATAATAAAGTATAAAATTTATTTCTTTCCTTTCCAGGTTTAATTATGATTTGAGAGCCACAGAAAGGTGTTTGCTGCCACTACAGGTCTATTAGCAGTGTCAGAAATTCCCAATTCTAGACACTCCTTGGAATTAAGGCAGACTTTACAGAGATCTCCTTTTAAAATACATATTTATTACTCTTTAGGAAAGAAAGTTCTACAAGAATTCTTTTGAAAATGCAATCTCCCCCCCCTCCCTAATGCATTCCTTTATCAGACTAGCTAGATTTTTACCTATTAAAGAGCAAGTACCTAAGGGAATAAAAGAAATCTGGTAAATTTGAAATTGAGTGGGTGGGGAAGAGCAGGATGGAGCAGATCTCTGCTTGCCGATGGAGAGAAAACTCAAGAAACTTTACCTACTTTCAGTTGTGTTCAGGGCTGCCTCTGCCTCAGACAAAGCAATGAAAAATGTTTTCTTGGCCTTCCCTTATCCATCCTACTGCCCAGACTTGCTATCTCTGCTCCAGCCTCCTCCCACCTGCCAAAACATCCCTTGGATTTTTTTCTCTACTCACCTAAACGTTTCCAAGGCCAATCCTCCAGCAACTCCCGGAGAGATTATCTGCTCGTGACCCCGATTTCCTCCCTGCTCCAAATTCCAACAGGGTTCTACTGGAGCCTGTTTATTTAGTGCATCTGAACTCTCTCTCTTTAGCAGCAAGCTTCTATTCAAGAAAATAGAGACCCCCAACTGGCACTTATATGGTAACATAAGACCTTCTGGTCCCAACTTTTCTACTCATTTACTCAAAAACCACCAAAATTATCAACTCTATTTATGCATCATTAAAAAATTATTTTTTACCTCCTCTCCAAGTTATGTTTGACTCTAATGCCTTTTAAAATCTACTTAGCTTCACCCTAAACTGTGTTGGAAGAATCATTCCTTCTTAATGCAGCTATTTGTCACCATATTATTTTTATATCAAATATTATGAGAGTTTTGGAGGCAGTGGGAGAGGAAGTATGCAATTTGATGATTAGAGACCATTCCCTTTGGCCCAATTAATTTTTACAGTATTTTCCTCCTCCTATTTAGCCTAGATTTGCAATTTGATGCGAATTTTATAAAATATTTTTGTGGTATCTCCAGAGCTCTGACTCAATTCAGTCAAAGACCAACTCAACTTATGCTGCTCCAGGAGAATTGTGGTTTGGAAAAATTACTCAACTGGCTCCCCAAGGAGTAACATCTATGACTATTACTGCTGGTCCTGCTGCTACTGTAACACCTGCAGAGCCCGTTACAATTTACAAGGGGCTACCTCTTTACTGTTTGCTGTAACCACCATCTTAGAGTTATTGTCCCATTCTACAGATTGTTATAAGATGAAGTATAGAATAGTTAAGTGCATTGCCATTGGTCACAGACCTACTATCTTACAGACCTGGAATTCTAATTTTTGACTCATCCAGACATTCCTTTCATTCGTAAGTTCGTACTTCCTAAGTGTCCCAGACACTGGGCCCTTTCAACCAATATTGTTTTTCTTACTCTTTCTCCAGAATGCCAACTCTTTTTCCTGAGAAAAGTTTTGGTTATTTTTTTTTTCCCCATGGAAAGATTTGCCCTGAGCTAACATCTGTTGCCAATCTTCCTCTTTTTTTTTTTTTCACTCCCCAAAGCCGCCGTGGATGGTTGTATATCCTAGTTGTAAGTCTTTCTAGTTCTATGTGAGCTGCCATCACAGCATGGCAACTGACAGACAGGTGATGTGGTTCCACACCCAGGAACCGAACCTGGACCGCCGAAGCAGTGAGAGTGCCAAACTTTAACCAGTAGGCCATCAGGGCTGGCTCTGGTTATTTTATATCGAATACCACTTTTAAAATAAAGTGCTACCAACATTTCACTTAAGCTCAAAGTTTTTTGACAGCATACTTCCTAATCTAGTCCCTCTTATATTAGTGATAGAAAAATGGACTAAAATGACAGACTTTGAGAGATATTTAGTGGAAAAGCTTTGGTTGTTTTGCTTATTTTTATCTCAGGTAAACATCTGAGGAATAACTAAAAGTAAAAATGTGTCTGAGATAGTCAATGTTTCAGAAGTACTTTTATGACTGAAACTATGAATGTGAAGGTCACATGAAATCATAATTTTGAGTGTCTGTAACAAGAGCACCGCCAGTCGGTATACTGAACAACAGAGTTGTAACCTGAGATTCAGTTTGTTTTATCGCCTACCACCTACCTGCCACTATACTGGATAATTGAGACATCTGGTTGCCATGGAGATGGGATGGCATAATCTGATCACCTTCATATAGAACTATAGCCTCAGAGTTTTGCAGGCCCTTTGCACAGGACCATGGGTGCACCTGGCTTAGTAGCTGCTAAGACAAAGCGAAGGCATTTTTCTTATGGAATTGTTGATGGTGGTGGCGTTGTTAGTGTATCCTGGTTATTGAGCACTTACTGTGGGTCAGGTAACATGCTGAGTATTTCTCATCTATTACTTCATTTCATCCTCCCAACAACCTTATAAGGAAGGTGTTCTAATCCTCATTTTACATAGTAAAAAACTATTGTTTAAAGAGATTAAGCAACCTTCCCTGGTAATGCACTTTTAAATCATGGTCTGCCTCCCAAATTGACATTCTGAAATATGCAGTATTGCGTCTCAGGCATGGGAAGCAAAGCAAAGTTACTGTTGTCTGTTTGATAGAGTTCTAGTAATTTAAGCGGATAATTTGAGAGCTGGTATCCCACTATAGTAAGGAAGGAAATCTGGTTGACAGGCCTTAAGCAGAGCTTGAGAAGTTCTGTGATTTTAAATGCTCCAGTACTCCACGTAAACAGAGTGAGCTGGTCCCAGGCACATCCTGCCCTCCCTCCCTCCCTCTCTAGCTGCAGACCTTCCGTGTGGACTGTGAAGGCAGAGGGAAGCATACTTGCAAGTGGTGTTTTTGTTTTGTCTTTTCTGAACTGAAGGGTGATAGAGTATGAAAAAGCTTTAAACCACTAATAGGGATCCATCTTGCAAGACATTAGAAATTCGTGGCAACTTTTGTGTTTTCCAAGGTTTAAGACGGCAGAGCCGGGAGTCTTGATTTAAGGGGAGTGTGTTGAAAAGACCCCATGGGGCTGTGATCATGGGGGAAGGTGAAGGCTGCTGAACCCCAATGCAGGCCATCCGGAGACAGCAGTTGGAGGCTGGGATGAGGTACCATGGAACAAAACTGGTAAGGAATTAGCTGAGGAGCAGAAGGGGCAAGCCACAACTCCCACCCTGGGAAAGAGCTTTCACTTATAAAAGAAGCAACCCTGTCACAGTCAGCTTTATTCTCTCTGTGTATCTCCTCCTATCGGGGTGGCTACAGGGCTGACATGGGAGAGCATGGGACTGCTCAAAGCTGGGTGGGCAAGGAAGGCCTCTAAAGAGAGGATTTATGAGTTGAGACCAGAGTGATAAGATGAAGTTTTAATATTAAACACAAGGGAAAGGCATCCTAAAACGTGTACTCACATGTGCAACATTTGTGCAAGGCTCTTCATGCTGCAGAAACCCAAACATCTGAAAAGTATAGAATTTACCCTCTCAGGTAAACTCCCCTCAGGGAGTTTTCAAGATGGTTTTTGTAATATTTGAATGTTGTTGTATCAGATAATATAGGAAGGAGAGGAAAAAGAAAAGAGCCCACTTCCTGTGTGTCAGAGATAAGTGCCACACTGTGTCACCTTACGCTATTATCAACTTCTTCATTCATCTCATTACACTGTGAGATCATTGATGCCGTTACCCTAACTCGATAGATGAGGAAAGAGGATAAGAGCGTTGAATCATCTGAGGTCACGTGACCTGTAATTGGCAGGTCACTGGATTTGCACTAGGTCTGGTTGACTTCAAGGCACTGCCTTTTCCAGTCAATGAAGGACATTGGGCCACCAAGGCTAAGAATCTCTTTGAAATAAAGAAAATTTGGTCTGATGATACCTTGTGTAATAGAATTTGCCATATAGAATCATTTAATCCAACATGTAAATAGAGTAATAAATAAAGATCTACCTGATCACTAATTTTCCTCTGCTTTCATTCAAAAGCTTTGGAATAGGATTATAACAAGAACAATGAGTTCTAGTATAATAAAGACATGTAGGAGGTACTAATGGAAAACAATGAAGTGAATCTTTTTTTTTTGCTGAGGAAGACTCACTCTGAGCTAACATCTGTTGTCAATCTTCCTCTTTTTGCATGAGGAAGATTGTCCCTGAGCTAACATCTGTGCCAATCTTCCTCTATTTTTTGTATGTGGGTCGCCAACACAGCATGGCTGATGAGTGGTGTAGGTCCGTGCCCAAGATCTGAACCCATGAACCCGGGCCACCAAAGTGGAGCACACGAACTTAACCACTACGCCACGGGGCCAGGTCCATGAAGTGAAGCTTGATGAACAAAACAGAGTTTTCCAAGAAAGGAAAGACACTTAGCATATATAAAGTCATTGCATGAGTGCCAAGCCAAACAAATAAATAAAATTTTAAAAATAAAATCAAAGTGACTTAGATGGTAAAGGCATTTATTTTCTCAAATAAGTCTAGAGGCAAGGCAGCCAACGAATTTATCAAAACCAGCTTCTTGCCATTTTCCCACCTGTCATCCTCAGTGTGGGTGTGTCTTCTCAGGCCGATGCTCCTGTGGTCCTGTGATGGCAGCCACAGTTCAGGGTATCTCTTGCTGATGACAATGTCTAGAGGAAGAAAAGTGATGTCCCTGCCTTGTGTCGCTTTAAATAGTAGGAAGTAAACCTTCCCAGAAGCATTCCCATCAGACTTCCCTTCCTATCCCTTTGTCTTGTAGACCTGTGACGATTCATCCTCCAAATCTAAGGAGGGGCCCACTTCCCCGAAAAGTCATGGCTGCTTGGGAAAGTCAACAGCACTGAGGTCCTGTTAGCAAGGAGGGCAGTTAACGAGAAAGCAAACAGCGATGTTTGCCACAGGCATAAAGGCGTGTAAAAGATGGTATTCTGGAAACAATAAATTGTTAGATGTGAAAATGTCAGGAGAGGCGAATAAAATCTGCTGCAGCCAGATGGTCTAGGAGTTATATGCCAGTGTATGGCTGTGTCTTACCAGTCAGTTTTCCTTAAGCTTTTAAAGACAGTGAAATATCAAACAATGTTAAAACGTTTTCAATATTCTTTTTTTTTAATGGGGCAATCGTATAAAATTTCTTTCAAAAACAAATGGTTAAGAAAAGAAAAAATATACAGCAACATATAGGATAAAAGCAAAATTACATAATTTAGTCAGGTGTTATAGCAGTGAAGACATAATGTATCTAATTTTTATTCTGACATTTGTACTTTTTTATGATTACAATTGTAATGCATGTTCATTTTTTTTAATTGGAAAATTCATAGAAGCCCAAAGAATATATAGTAAAAATTATTCCTTAGTCCATCACTTGGCTATAGCTACTTGATGTCAAAGTTGGGTCCTCGTGTACACAGTAGTTTTATATAGAGTCACAGTCATGACTTTTTTTTTTTCTTTTTCTTTGCACTGCAGTGTCAATTTCTTTTTAGCATAATTTTCTGTCAGAATTCATAAAATTCTGTTAAACAAAAGCAAGCTACTGCTAGTCGGTTTAGAGGGAAAAAAGCAGCAAATAAAGCAAATGCATACACTGGCTTATAAATCATAGAATACAACATATCACATTAGGAAAAAGAAATAAGTAGTATCACTGTTGTTTTTGTTTCTTTTTTTCCCTAAAGGAGTGTATTTCTGTTTATTGACTTTCTACTTTCTAGAGCAGGTTATCTAAACCCAAACTATAACGTAAGGAAATAACCAAGCCTGTCCTTGATAGCAGGGACTTCTTCAGAAAGTTCTGGCACAGGAGGGATGGGGGAGGGTTATACCAACTGAGGCCAAATCTCATCCTAGTGAATTACAGCCTTTTTCTTAAGAGTGGTGGTGAGTCAGGGTACCAGGACCTCAGCACTAAGAAAGGCATTAGGACCTCTTGTTGACACATTCAGGAAAGTTGTATCTGTTCCTTCTGCCTCCATGGAATGGCCACTACAAGGGGTCAGGATGTGCAAAATTCTTTAATTTTTCTCTTAAAATTTTTAAGAAGAAATGTGAACATCTTGCCCTCTAATAGAAAGCAGTAGTGAGATTGTTTTTAAAAATGTTGGGACCTGTCTAGGCAGGCATCCATTATGGACGTTGTTAGGTTTTGATTTTTTTAAGTCCCCTTTTTCTTTAATTTTATGATTCTTTTTCACACAAACTTGTCAGTGGCACTATCAGTTTCCAGGAAACGTTTTTGTTTTATGTTTGCTGCTTGCTGTTAAAAATCTGTAGAAAGGCAAACAATATCCTGCCACTGAAAAGCTGTTTGACCTTGGGAAAGTCACTTAAACTCTCTGGTCCTTAAAAGGAGAAAGTTGAAGCCAGAGGTTCAGAGTGGCAGACTGGAAGAGATCTTAGAGATCATTGATTTCTGCCCTTCCTTTTATATATGAAAGATCTGAGATTCAGAGAGGTCAGTGACCAGCCAGAAATCCAACAGCTGTCTCCACCTCTTATTGTTTTGACTTTTAAGAGGAGTCCAGTGGGTTTGAAAATATGAACTGTGTAAGATGTGAAACATTTGATGCACAATGTTTATCCAACAAATATTTCCTGAATGCCCACTTGGATCTCAAAGTCTGGTAGGGAATTGAGAAGATCATTATAAGGTAATAAGTGCTCTGTGAGATAAAAAGTGGAATACTCTAATGAGAACTACGAGAAGCATTTACAGGGACATTCCAGAAGTCTTCCTGCAAGAGGTGACACCTAAGCTGATACCTGAAGGAGAAGATGCCAGGAAACTTGATGGTTTGAATAACTAAAGTAAATGTGGTGGGGGGGGCGGGTGTAGAGCTCTGGGACCTGAAAGATGAGCAGGAACCAAGGTATTCAGAATCTCCAAAGCCCTGGGTGCAAGACTGTATCCTCAGGGCAGACCTCTTGGCTGGAGTGACAAGATCTGTTCAGTGTCTTCAACTTTTGCTCTAAGTGTATAGAACAATTTGGAAGCAGGGACAAGACAGACCCAGTGAGACCAATTAGAAAAGTATTTCTCAAAATATTTTGACAAACAAAATACATTTTACCTGCTCCCCGGGATGTACACAGATCTGGACACACACACTGAAGCAAGTTTCACGAAACAATACTTGCTTTTCCTGTTTGATACACTTTGACATTTTCTTATCTATTTCATGTTTTAAATGGTGAAACGGCACGGCCCACCTCAATTGATTCCAGGACCCATTAATAAGTCACAACTGGTAGTTTGAGAAACTTTGAGTTAGGAAATTGCTGTGATCCTCCAGAGAGGAGATAATAGGATCTAGGGAAGCAGAAAGATAGATAGAAGGATGTGGAGTGATGCCACAGGAATTTAAGAGATAGGAGAGAAGGAACCAAAGGAATTAGAGATAATGCCCCGAGTTTTGGCTGGAACTCTGGGTAGATAAAGGGGTCATTTGCTGAGATGGGGAGTTAACTGAAGATCTATTAGGAGGGTAAAGATACTGAGCATTTGAGAAATGCCAGTGTGTTTTTTTTGGTAAATTGTGTTTTTTTTGGTAAATACAAACGTATCCTTTAGTTTGAGGCATATCTGAAGAAAAACCATCTAAGGACTACATTATGTAACTCCAGAAAGTGTTCAAGTTTTACAAAAAGAGGGAGAAAAATGGTGGTGATGGAAAGGAGGAAATCGTTCATGGTGGGGTCTGGGCTCTGCGCTGAGTCTAAAAATTCTACCGGGAAAGAAGGTGAGTCAGGCTATAAATCTCAGGGAAAGAGCCCAGATCAAAGACTCACCTGGAGCTAGCAGGGCTTTTGTAAGGCTGAGAATAGGGTAACTACAGCCTCTGGCTTTTCATTGAGCAAAGCTGTTGGCAGGAGTTAGGTTCTTTACACACAAAGTTGGCATCAAATTTAGAATTCACAACCACTAGTTCAGAAACATAAACGGCATTTCTTATAAAAATGGAAATCCGTTAACTTTATCCTTCGTGCACGCTCTCTGACAGCATCGGGTCAAAGGGAGTTTTTTCCCTTCCTCTTTTCATAGCTTCCACAGTCCCAATCCTTCTCCTTCTCAATCTTTTATTTTACAAAACAATACGGAGTGGTGGTAGCCTGTTGCTAGTTGAAGATTTTGAACAACAGGTGTTTCTGAGCTGGGTTTATTGAAATGGTCTTGTCTGTGTCCTGGGGGAGATTGTAAATGAGATGTCAACAGGAGCTCCTTTGTGTGGATGGCATTCAGCCTGACAGAGAGGAATTTCCTTACTGTGCTAGTATTTAAAGTAGATTTGTTGCTGCTTTTGCTAAAACTTTTCATCCAACTGCCTGAGCTAACAGCGCTGAATGAGTCACTCGGTGTGATGCCGACTTCCTTCCCTGCTTAGCAAAGCCCTGACTCGGTCACTTACGTTTAGAAAGCAAGGCTCCTAAGAAGATTTCTTGGCCTTTCATCAGCTTGAGCCTCTTTATTAGACCGTCACGTAGATCTGAGCTGCCAGCAGCCCTGTTCCCCCGGGAGAGGGCAGCCAAGCCTGGCTGTTTTTCTCTCTCCCTGGAAAACTTGCTGTTTTGCTCACTTTCTTTTTAAAATCCAAGGAGAGTGACAAACACAATTTCCTGCCTGAAGCCTTTTTCCTTTCTCCCTCCCTCCCCTTTTTTTTTGCAAATGACAGGCAATTTCAGTTTATAATTACCAAGGGCTGAGGTTTGACTAACTCCACCCTTAGCAGATAAGGGAACCGTTTCATCACCTCTCAGCCAGGTGCCTGCGGGTGACAAGACGTGCCTTTATCTGGAGACCTGACAGGGTTATCGGCAACTGCAAATGAACTGAACCTCTGAGCCGTGGCCATCAACAGGCTTCCCTTTCCTGTGATCAATTTCTCAACTCTTTATTGGTGGTTAATTTTGTAGTTAACTTTGATCCAAAGACTAGCACTGGTTTCCTCTAGTTTTTGCGCATTCCTGCCGCTTAGCACTTCAGCAATCATATCGCAATCGTAATTATGAACAGTGTAAATTGCAACCATGTGCAATCCCATAACATGAACATGAAATTCCAACCTCGGCCCCAAACATACAACACACAGAATATTTTATCATCCTCTGGCTTGGTAGATTTGCAGTGGGTATAGTTGCTTTTTCAAAGAGTTGATACTTAATAAAAATCTTTCACTCGTGATAGTGGAAATCCAAAGTAAGCAATTGTATTGCCCTTACTTTCTACGGTTCCTTTTGAAAAACAGACTGTTATCCACACCAACAGACAGTGCAGGGCTTGTTTAGTGCTTGATCTTGTGTCTGCAGTTCACTAACACATCTACCCACACATCAGTTTATTCTTTAATTCAAGCTGTGTTACATGGATTGTATCTTGGTTATCCCTTAGGTTGGAACTGTGGTATAAAAATGCATATTTTGAAAATGATTTTCAAACTGTGTACAAGGTAGTGCTTTAATGAATGAAGAGTGCCCTTGCAAATAAACTTCTAGGTAAGTGTCCTGAGCTGCATCAAATTAGCATGGTGCCCTGCCTGGACAATAGCACAGAGCCACCCTCCTGTCAGTACAAATTATCATGGGCCAAAAACAGAATGTTGGTTTTATTTATTTTGCTGTGAAGTCAGACTATAGCTTGAGGGTAGGGGTTGAGAATGGGAAAGAGAGTGATAGAAAGGATGAATTAAAAACTACACACAACCTTGCAAATATGAAGTGTTAATCTGCAAGAACTCATCAGACTACACCATTCTTTAATTTATATAGACATAATTCCACCTTGCAGGAAGAAGCCAATTAAAAGCCCCTACTAGCACCCCTATTACCATTATAATAAAACCCCAAAAAGGATGTTCTGAGTACAGTGTCTGAAACACACACAGTGATAAACCAGTGAACACCCAGAAATCCAACATGGTCAAGGAAAAGAGACAATGTCAGACCCATCACCAAATCTGATCTTGGATTCCTCTTTTCCTTAACCATGTAGAAACCTTGCCCACCCACAAAACCAAGCCCACCACCATCCTGGCACCACCCATCTGCCACCTTCTGCATGGGCTTGGTTGGGACACAGCTCTAATTCCAGGACCTGAGATGCCTCTGAAGGAGGAAGTCCTCAGCGGGAGCTCTTACTGCTCCAAGGCGTCTGAAGGAGTGGGTGGACATCATTCCTGCACTTGCAGTTCTGAAAGCCATTGGCCAAAACCTGACCTTGAAAGTACTTGCAGTGTGACTGTCCTACCTCTTCCTGCAGACAGGTCAGAGCACGTGACAAAGGGGCACTGGTCCAGATACCCGGGCTGTGCCATGTATATTAGCTTTCTACAATCCAAAAAGTTCTGAATTCTAAGCATATTTCACTAAGAGATTCAGATAAGGGTTTTTGGACACAGGCATTGTTCTCACAAGGGTTCAAAGGAGAATCTTGAGGACAGAAGTATAAGGTGTGGGAGATTAAAATTGGCCACCCTGAAATATGTCTCTTTACTTTGATTATTTTCTCTGACAGACATTTGGCCTCCCCCAAACTGCCTAAAGAATTTAACACAGAAGACCTGTTTCAGGAAGGAGCCACTATCATATGATGGCTGTAATATAATGTAAAATAGATGTTACAATAGGAAAGGCACCAAGCCCCTCTTATCAAAAATTCTGTCTCTCCCAGGCCACATTCTCTAGATGACCCTGAAAAGAGTTGCCAGACAAACGTTTACATTTATAAGGGAAATCGCCATTTGTAAAGGTATCTCCCTCTCTGTACTGGGAAGAGGGGGGATGACCTCATCTCTAGATACTTATCAATGTGGAAGGTGAGGCCTTAAATCTGCATAATAACCTTACTCTTGTTTACTGTGCTTTTCTGGTAATCTCCCATAACTGACTCCCCCCACCCCCAACATCCTCCTTTGTCTTTAGCTGAAGATAGTATTAAAGATGAGACTCTCTGCCATTTTGTTGAGAAACTCAGTTTCCCTGGTTTCTCCCATGTATACATGTTATTAAACTTGGTATTATTTTCTCCTGCTAACCTGTCTTTTTTTGTGTGTGTGAGGAAGATCAGCCCTGAGCTAACATCCCTGCCAATCCTCCTCTTTTTCCTGAGGAAGACCGGCCCTGAGCTAACATCTATTGCCAATCCTCCTCCTTTTTTTTTCTCTTTTTCTCCCCAAAGCCCCAGTAGGCAGTTTTGTATGTCACAGTTGCACATCCTTCTAGTTGCTGTATGTGGGATGCCACCTCAGCATGGCCGGGTAAGTGGTACATTGGTGCGTGCCCGGGATCTGAACCCAGGCCACCAGTAGTGTAGCACGCGCACTTAACTGCTAAGCCATGCGGCCAGCCCCTAACCTGTCTTTTAATTATTTGGCCAGCCATAAGAACCTTAAGGGAAAGGGCGGAAGGGGCTTCTCCCTCTTCCCTAACAAAGGCAGCTCTTTCAAAGATAAGTAAGGAGGCTTAGAGGGGAATAACCTGGGTTCCAAATGGACCCTGTCTTGGAGAATGTGGGCAACCCACACCCTCCAGCCTCCTTGTCACTTGCAGAACTGGGGTTATTGGTACAGCACCTGGCTTTATTAAACACAACGAATGAGGATGATGGTGGGGGTAGAGTAAAATGATACAGATTTTCGTGCTGGCCTCACCAATTTCCTAGGTTACTTTTATTTAATTTTGGCAAATGACAAAAAGCCAACTGTAGGGGCCAGCTCAGTGGCGTAGTGGTCAAGTTTGAGCACTCCACTTCAGTGGCCCAGGGTTCACAGGTTCAGATTCCAAGCATGGACCTACACACTGCTCATCAAGCCATGCCGTGGCAGTGTCCCATAAACAAAATAGAGGAAGATGGGCACAGATGTTAGTTCAGGGCCAGTCTTCCTCAGCAAAAATAAATAAATAAATAAAGAGGAAGATTGGCAACAGATGTTAGCTCATGGCCAATCTCCCTCACCAAAAAAAAAAAAAAAAATGCCAACTGTAAAGTGGAATTTTAAATGCAGTCTTTAAGAGGCCCTTTACGTACTAACTGGGAAGGCTGATTAGAGGACTGAACTGTGTTTGCAGCATGGTGCAGACAGAAAGAGCCCTGGGGAACACCTGGACAGAGTCTTCTCCAGATCTGTGTCCTCATCTGTCAGGGGCACAGTTGGATAATGAGGTGTCATTTTAAAGCACTGATTCCATTACTTGATTGTCAATAAGGGGCTGGTGTCCTTCCTGGGCAAGTGGGCTGATAGAAACAGTATTCCACAGGTTAATTCAGATCGTTTTTCCTGTTTTTTCTTTGAAAAGGGGGGTTTTGGAGAGGAAAGAGGAAAGGAGTAGGATGAATAATTAACTGCCTAACTACACAGACCAGGGCCTCCTGTGGCCTCCCACATGCCCTGCTCTCCAGGCCCAGGTAATTATTCCTCATCATGCTGAAACCAACAGGAAGGAATGGTGGATGCATTTTCTTTCTTCTTTGCTTCCCCACACATCCTGTTTTCCTAGGTTTGGGGGTTTGAGTTCGCCTTGTGCAAAAGCTTCTGCTCCATGTCAAGCCCTCCCTCCAGGCCCTGTGTGCCCAGGGCAGCAGCATCAGGCTGCTTTGATAGGCCTGCCCTCTCTCCAAAGCCCAGAGAGTCTGCCGGTGAGCAGGTTACCAGTGAATCCAGCCAGAAGTTTCAGTTAGGACGGAGCCTGACTGGACTCTCATGAGACGTGACCTACCCTGGTTTGTACACAGGCCACTCACCCTGCACAGACCTCTCTCTTTCTCGAGGGAGACAAGTTGGTGATACGTGCCCAACACCCTGCTCCCATCTAGAAACAGTCAGCTACTCCAGACAGCCTCGGGGTTAGGTACACTTGAGTTCTACTTTGTTCACAGCAACGTGGTGGAAGAGTCCTCTTCGGTCGTGTGCTTCCGATCCAGATTCTTCCTTGTATTCCAGGCTCCAGATCCCATCGTGTAGGTGATACTCATTCTCATGAAATGAGACCTGGAGGTAAAGTTCTTAGCTTTCAGATATTCATCTTGCACAAGCAGACAGAGCACAGAATAATAAGTCAAAGAATAATAAAGAGTGAAAGGAACTAAGGAGAAGAAAGGCAGCTGCTCGGGGAAAGGGCAGTTAGCATCATGGGCCCCTCACATGGCCGTTTGCTCAGTGCCTATGGGGAAAGCCAAGCAGAGAGGATGGAGGGAATGAGGTGGATAATCCATAGGAGCAACTGGTTTCAGCTGATCTTAGGCTGGCCTTTCACATACTAGCTCCATGTCAAAAGTTGGCCAATCACAACTGCTCTTGGCCAAAGCCAAACAGAAGCAGGCATTGGTGACAGATTATCTTGCAACATCCAAGGTCACAGAGAGTGGTTTTGCTGACTATTCATTTTACTTCTACCCTAGTGACTTCCCTTTCCTGATTATTAGTCTCTTTTTCTTTTTCTCCAGGAAGTCTTTTCTCATCCCTGTTCATTCCTTCATGTAACAAGTATTTACCACAGTATGACTATGTGCCACACATGTCCTAAGTACTGTGGTCACATCATGAATAAAACAGACAGCAGTGCCTGACCTTCTGATTCTTACATCCGTAACTAACTCCTTTCTCTCAGCGTGGTCAAGAAAAAAAAACTCACCAAACAGAATGTAGGAAAGTATTGCTGAGAAGTGACATCTGACAAGAAATGAAAGCTGGTCGATGAGAAGCTTAAAAGAAAAATGTCCTTCCCTGCAGCTGGCACCATCATGACTCCAGGCCTCCCAGGCATGCTGTCTTTCAACAAGACCCCGTCTGCCCTAACCCGAGGAGTTGGTAGACCAGCTGCCCAAACAGGAAACCTTATATAGTTCTGTAACTCTGACCTTGGGCCTTGAATCTTCCCCTGCCGGTAAACAGTCCATTCAACCCAGGAAGACCTGCAGACCTGGCTGGGACAAATTTTGAAAAACATACAAATATTACAGACATTGAAAAAAATCCCTAGGTTCTAGAGGAAGTGATATATCTGATTCAATGTTAGAAATCACTTCATAAAGTAATGGAACAAATGGAAATTTAATCCTAGCAGATCAAACTGCCAGGGCAGTCGCTTGTGTACATGGATGACTCAGTAGCACCTGTTGGAAAGGCCGGGGAAAATGAGCCATGAAATCCTGATGGCATTCCCTACTGGAAGCAAGCCCTGCCTTGCGAATTAGTAAGCCTGGTGTTCTCAGCGTCCTGACTTCAACATTTGTGCCTCGTTCTATGAAGACTGTGACTCACCTTCGCTTCTGGTCAAATGATTCTTACTCAGAGCCCCAGGTTTTTAATCTTTAGTACTAAATGGTCTGGGCAAATACTAGCCAAATGTCTGTCTACTTTCAAGATGTTCTCCAATGACTGATTTCAGGCAACAACTTGTTTTACATACACAACCCTCAATTTCTAATATTATTTAACTTGTTGCCAAGCTTCATTAAAAGTCCACATTAGAAGCTTTAGACCTCAGTCTCTGGACCTGGGCCTTCTAAAATGACTTTCCTCCAAACATCATTTAACTTCCTTTAATTTAGTTAATTAATGGAACTTTCTGAAGAGAACAGTTACTTTAATCTGAACCTCTTTCTTAGTTTCCAGTTAACATTTCCAGAGAGGGAGAAAGAACAGACTTCCTCGAGACTGGCTGGACCTACCAGCAGCTCACAACCGTAGTCGTTCCTCCAAATCAGAGACAGAGAGCTCTGAGGAAGGAGCACCAGGAGGAAGAAGACTGGTTAAAAATCCTGGCTTGGGCATCTCTGTGGGTGTTTGCCCCACACAGAGATAAAAGAGCTAAGGTGGGGCTGCAAGGCATGCTCTCTGGGAAACTGGGCCTGCAGTTTGGAAATCCTAAGTAATCCTTGCAAACAGACTAACTGGAAGCCAGCAAGGCAAATTAGAAATGCTTCCACCTGAGAGCAGGTTTTCTGTGTACACCCTACAAATTCAGATAAAAATGGAAAAAGCAAGTCCCACCTAGCAGGAATCCTCAGTTTCTTGGCTATTAATCCTCACTGCCATCCACCTAACCAAATGGCTCCAGCAGTTCTTGCTTTTCAACTTGCCACCAAACAAAAAATGTTATCTTAGGTGCTGCTTTAAAAAAAAAAAAAGATCGGCAAACTTAACCCAGAAATATTATCCTGCACCTAGGGTAAAATTTCTGTTAAGGCGATAAGTTAAAAAGCAAGACATTCTGAGTCTTGACTTCCACTCTTTATGTTTTTTGGAAGACAGTGCAGCAAAGATGTCCACCCCTTTCCACAGCGTGACTTACCTTGGAGCTGAGCAGCGATTTCAAGGTACATCAGTGATGTTCCGAGATTGGCCACAAGGGGGCACTCGAGAGTAGGGTTGCCAGCGCTAATTACTTTGTTTTCTCAGCCTTTTGGTTGGGAGGGACGGAGGGGGGCTGGGTGTGGGGGGTGATGGGGGAGATGGCAGCTGGCTTTAAAAAAATCCATTTGTTCTCTGAAATTATGCTACTTGCCATTTTATACGGCAGAGGTTGCCCCGTTACCTGTTGCCAGGTTCCCGAGAGTGCTTGGGGAAAATGTGGGCGAAAAAGGTAGAGCACACAGCTTCAGCTTGGTAGCTTGCAAGCTCTTTTGAGGGAGCTGGAGCTGGCATTTGGAAAGCAGCTGCGTGGATTGCCTGAGCATTGTTTGGTTGTAGTTCTTGCAGAGGAGTGGCTGCGTCTTACATCATTTCCAGGCATGAAGTGCCTGGGGCTTTTTATTTTTTTATTTTTTAATGACTAATTCTGATCCCTCCCTCCCTGGATTTTGGTACAGTGCGTGCACTGTATGCTACAGCCTCACCTCAGGAAGCCCGAGTTTTGTAGCAACTTGTTAAAATAACTTGAGTGCCTCAAAAAAAAAAAAAAGTTGTGACTCTGAAACAAATCTTTCCCGTCTTCCTTCTGAGAACAATGTCGTGTTTGATTAGCTGCAGAGCGCAGCTCCCTGAAAGATCTGTTTTCCCCACAAGAGACATGCTGCTATCAGTTGAATAGATCTCGAAGCCAGACATGCCCAGGCTTGGGGCCTTTGTCTGGCATTAGGAAGTGTCTGGAATACTAGTAACTACCAACTGGCGAGTCTTATGACTATAAGAGTTATTACACCACCCCTCCCTCTCTGTCCACATTCCCTCTCCTCCCCCTACACGCTCACACAAGCTCGCTTTTTTCTACTTCTACGGAGAAAAGGTTAGCTAGTCTGTGTGGTTTCCGTGGAGGGTGGCTTCAGTGGACGTCGTTCTCATAGCCGCGTCCCTTGAGCCAAAACTAACCGGGAGAGAAGGCTAGGAGAAGCCGTGTGCCCCTTCCAGAAGCCTGGCTCCCCTCTGCTCTCCGCCTTCTCAGCATGGGGCCGGCAGGGCACGGACCACTGACCACCACACTTTGGGTGGCCTGTAAATGTTAAGCTGTAAATATTTTGAACCAAGGGAGCGATTTTTCCATGTGTATTTTGCTTTGTGGAGTTTCTCCTTTTTTGCCGTATTTTTAAGGTTGCAGCTGGTTCACCCCTTGTTGACCACTCCACATTCATTCATTCTCCCAACCTTTGAGAAGTTCCTGCAGGGCGTGAAGAACTGTGCTAGGAGCAGTTTCTCATGGAGAGCATTATGCTCAACTGGCCAAGGCGTTTAAATGGAAGGTTTAAGGGGGGGATGAATACAGATGGTTTGGGTGAATGAAAAGAGATGGGCTTTGGAGCCCTGAGTATACTCACTTGACCACTTAGTGGCTGTGTGACTTAGAGAAGTCAGTTGCCTGCTCTGAGCCTCAGTCTTACCATCACACAAATGTGGATAGTGAGATCTTCCTCTGTCACGAGACCATGTTGATCAAATTCTTAGCACATCGTGTTCTCTCTCTTTGGTGACTAGGTTGATCTAATGACACATCAAGTGTCTGGACTGATTCTCCATCTCCTCATCTTTGTTTTCTCCTGGGTTTGTGCTTTTGTCCTGTGAAGGCCTCCAGCCCGACCACTGATTTGTCTGGCATTGGGGAGTCCAGCCTCTGTAGCACCCCACCATGAGGAGCACGACCTCCACAATTCATTGTAAGCTCGGAACTTCTGGACCTACTTGCCTGGAAGCAGCAGTAGCAAACTTCTCTATTAGCAGTTTTGCCTCGTCTGTGCCAAAACACCTTCCCAGGATGCAGAACATCCGTCACTGCTAACAAACAGCCTTGTTGGAGACTCTCCCTGGCCTCCTCTCTTGGCTTCCTTCTTCAGCTATTTAGCATCACTCTCAATGCGTCTTTTCTCAAATTAGTTTCTAGATTTTACTTATATTCATAAAGCCACAGGAGCTCAGTTTGGAAGAAATCTTGTCAGCTTCTTCAGGCCCCCTTAAGATGGTGGTACAATTTCAACAACTTCCCAACCAAAAGATGAGCTGGTCTGTGCTTGAACACCTCCAGGGACTGGGAGCTCACTTCCCAGTGAGGTCCCCACATTCCATCTCTGGACAACTGACTACCAGGGAATTATTCTTGATGCCTCTCTGAACTTTTACTTCTGTGGTTTCCCATGGGACCTCATACAGAACAAGTCCATGCCATCCTCTACACAGTAGCCTTCAAAATAATTGAAAACTCCTCTGTCTTCCTTCTCTTGCTCACTAAACATCCCCTTTTCTTAAACCACCCCTTATAAGATAGAGTTTTTCTCTCCTCGGAGCACCCTGCGATTTCCCCTTAAGAAGAAGGGTCCAGAATGAAATGCAGCACAAGGATCCTTCCATTGTTCTAGAAATCACACTTCTACTCATACACACCTTCATAGAAAGAGACAAATTACCCCTGTTAAAACCACAAGTCCACTCTTCCCATCCTATATTGTGCAGTAGTCATGTCCCACGTTTAGGTCCTTCCACGTTTCTTTTTTTTCCTTTTGGCCTCTTCACATCATTTTGCTTTCTAAAGTAGCCTCTAGTTTCCAGTTACCTCTCTAATATGTTCTTTTTTTTTTTTTTTTCTGTGAAGAAGATCAGCCCTGAGCTAACATCCAATGCCAATCCTCCTCTTTTTGCTGAGGAAGATTGGCCCTCGCCTAACATCCGTGCCCATCTTCCTCTACTTTATATGGGACACGGCCACAGCATGGCTTGACAAGGGGTGCGTGGGTACGCCCCTGGGATCCGAACCTGCAAACCCTGGGCTGCCACAGCAGAGCGTGTGCACTTAACCGCTATGCCACCAGGCTGGACCCTCTAATATGTTCTTAATCTCACGTGTGGTACCTCTGCCCTGTCCACTGGGTTTGCTGATGTTCCGTATCAGTGCTTCTCAGACTATCTCAGGTGATGGACCAGTTTGTTTATTTGTTTGATGCCCAATCTGTTGCAGGTCAATACTTTGGTGAAATGCAATAAAAATGACTTCTTAGAAAAAGGAAAATAAAAAAACAAAGGCACACAAAAAACAAGCCCAGGGGCCGGCCTGGTGGGGTAGTGGTTAAATTCACATGCTCTGCTTCAGTGGCCCAGGGTTCACAGGTTTGGAATGCAGGCACAGACCTACGCACCACTTGTCAAGCCATGCTGCGGCAGCATCCCACATTTAAAGTAGAGGAAGATGGGCACAGATGTTAGCCCAGAGCCAATCTTCCTTAGCAAAAGAGGAGGATTAGCAACAAATGGTAGCTCAGGGCTAATCTTCCTCACCAAAAAAAAAAAAAAAAAAAGCCTACAATTTTCTTTTTGTTCTATTCAACCAACAAAATACTCTGTAGAATTGCTATAAAAGTGTCTAAAAGCTTACTCTCAATTTTCATGCTGTATCTCTCTATGCACTCATCAAATAGTTTGTGAATCGACGTCTGTCTGTGGACCACACTTTGAATAGCACGACTCTGTGCACAGAAGTGTGCTAGAAATGCTTAACAATGGGTTCTCTGGGGAGACACCTACTTATTTATGGCATTTGCCAATTTCCATGGTGTAAATATTCACACCAGGGTCAGTTTTAAGCTATCAATGAAATGTCACTGAACACAGACTTGGGAAGAAATTTGCACAATCAACTTGACCAAAAAGAACCAGTTCTAGCACCCCACTGTTAACCCCATTCAATTTTGTTTTTATTTTGTGTGTGTGGGGGCGGGTTGGTGAGGAAGACTGGCCCTGAGCTAACATTGCCAAGCCTCCTCTTTTTACTTGAGGAAGATTGTCGCTGAGCTAACGTCTGTGCCAATCTTCCTCTAATTTTTGTATGTGGGATGCTGCCACAGCATGGCTTGTTAAGTGGTGTGTAGGTCCACGCCCGGGATCTGAGCCTGGGAATCCCAGGCTGCCAAAGCGGAGTGTGCGAACTTAACCACTACGACACTATGTCAGCCCACCATTCAATTTTTTAAATCTCCTTTTTTTTTTTTTTTTTAAAGAAGCAGATTATAATTTTATTTATTTATTTTTTCCCCCAAAGCCCCAGTAGATAGTTGTATGTCATAGCTGCACATTCTTCTAGTTGCTATATGTGGGACACAGCCTCAGCGTGGCTGGAGAAGCAGTCCGTCGGTGTGCGCCCGGGATCCGAACCCGGGCTGCCAGCAGCGGAGCACGCGCACTTAACCGCTAAGCCACGGGGCCGGCCCTTAAATCTCCTTTTTAATAAAGTACTTCCTTTTGAGGACTTGTTAAACTGCTATTCAGCTAGACCAAATCACCCAATCAGTAGACCTTTGCCCTCAACAGAAACTAGTCACTGGATTGAGGCAGCCCCTTTCTCTGTCTGGTGGTCTTCAGCTCAGTAAGAGTGGACCCTCTGATACAACCCACAGCAAATCCAAGACAGCTTTGACCGTGACTTCTGTGTGGAAGCCTGCCCCTGCTGAAGGCAGATCAGATCACAGCTTGCTCTGTGGTTAATAACAACAACTTAGGATAACTTATTTACATCAAAAAGGTATTGTTTGACTGCTGTACAACTCCGTGTATATGTATATTTTGCAATTCTTTTGTTGTCAGTTCATGTTTTTGTTTGTGGTTCCTTATGGGCTTGTTCTCATATTTGAAAGCATTTCTAAAATTCAGTAACCGAGAGCTGATAAACAATTCCTCAACATAGCTTTGTAGTATGTGACTCATTGGCTTAGCCAGTAAGAACATATTAATAAGAAGATACAAAAAGGGGGATTGATCCCACATCCGCTTTATGGCCACTTGACATGTGTGCTCTTGATCACAAAGGATAACCAGAGTGGTAAGAGAGTGCAGATATTTTTCCAGAAAACCTTTACCGCGACAGAAAAAAATAATTCCTGGCACAGGCCTTCCTGAGGCTTACAACACTAGCATTATCTTGCCATGCAAATATCAACCATATTGAATGCACAGTCACCTAGAAGCTGAAATGGGATGGGAATTTGTTCTCGTTTGTTTTCTCTGTGACTTTTTTTTTTTAATAACTTCCTAACTCAAGTGTAAAAACCGGTCTCTGGTCTGTCTGTGCTCTGCAGTATCATCTCAATGAAGTGATCTCGCTGAGATCCGGAACTCCACTCCCGCTCACTCTTCTTATAAATGGATGGCAGTGCTTTCGGTCACCTTTGAGCTGCGGTACTATATTATCAGGACCAGAGAAGGAAAAAATAGCATTTTATTTAAAATGAGCAAATAGACGTATCAGGGCAGGGAAAGCAATAATAACGATTAAAATACAACATCGTTTCTTTTTCAAGTTCTACTCAAATACAAAAAGCCCTTGAGTTTTTTTTTTTTTTTTGAAAAAAATATTTAAAAATTTTATCCCAGAGGTTTTTTTCTAATGTATCTTTTTTCTCCTCTTTTTTTAAGTTTATTTATTTTATTGAGGTCACATTGGTTTATCACATTATATAAATTTCAGATGTACATCATTATATTTCAATTTCTGTGTAGACTACATCATGTTCACCACCCAAAGACTAATTATCATCTGTCACCGTACATATGTGCCTTATTACTCCTTTTGGTCTCCCCCCTCTTCCCTCCCCCTTTCCCCCCTGGTAACCATGAATCTAATTTCTGTATCTATGTGTGTGTTTGTTGTTTTTATCTTCCACTTATGAGGGAAATCATAAGGTATTTGATTTTCTCCCTTTGACTTATTTCTCTTAGCTTAATACCCTCAAAGTCCATCCATGTCGTCGCAAATAGCAAGATTTCATCTTTCTTATGGCTGAGTAGTATTCTGTTGTATGTATATACCACCTCTTCTTTATCCATTCGTCCATTGATGGGCAAAGCACTTGAGTTTTTAAATCAACCTTTCTGAGAACGTTACTCTTCAACAAATGAAGTGTTTCGCTTACTGTATATAAGCCGCTCATTTTCTTTCTGTCTTCACCAGACAAGATTTACTAACTTGTGTTTCACCTTTCTTGAGCCTCCCTCTACCTCATGCCTCCTGGCACTCAGACCTCACTGGATTTTAAATCATTCATGCTGCTGAATCCTGAGAGTAGAATTTAAAAAAAAAAAAAACAGGAGCGAAGAAAGAGTTTAGGGTTTAGCCTGCAAAGCTGGGACAGAGTGATGCTGGGAAAAATTGGGGGATTTAGTTGTATGAGTTTCTGGAGCAGCCTTGGATGGAAAAGAATTGGTGCAAGAGAAGGAAGGGAATTCTGAGAAGTGAGTTGTGTGTTGGATCTCCTTTCTTCTCCTTCAAAAGGCAATCTTAAAGATTCGAAGTCCCTTTAAGTTCCTGTTGATGACTGACGGTTGGTGCTTCTTTGAGTATGACTCCAGCAGAATTGTGCGAAGCTCCACACTGCAGTAAAACCTCATAACAAAGTCGTGGGATATAACACTTTGGCCAATGATTCCTGTCCTCTATTCGAATCCTTAATTCAAAGTGAGGAAATCTCAAATTCTTCCCTCCTTTAGGCATTGAGGACACCATGTCCCCAGTATTCCTCCTGTCCAGTCTCCCTTTGTGTATTTCCAGCATTGTTGCTGCCGTCCTACGGTCTTGGTTGAGCCAAGGACCAGTTATCCCTATTGATATTGAACAGGAGCTGACGGTGCCAAATTGCAGTTGGCCCCAGGGAGCGTCTCTAAGCCCAGTCATTACCCTGCAAATAATGTGACCCCTCCACCCCATATCGCACTTGTCACATCATGGCAGAATTTTTACTGTCAGTCACAGCAAATGAAATGACACTACACTTGGCTGCACTGTCCAGTTTTGATTATCTGCACTGAAAGAGGAAACTGAGGATAGCTAACAAGCAGTAAATAATCCAAAAATCAGACATTTGATGTTGGAATGTGGTGTTTAGTTTCTTTGGAATATGAGTGGGCTGAATGTCCCGAGAATCCATTTTGAACAAAATAATGAGTTCACATTATAAAGACTTGTCTTAGGAGAAGTAATAAAATGATCTGGTTTCGTTAGGTTTGAATAGACAGAGCCTATCCCCCTCTACCCGCTCGGGTCTTCAGATGCAGAATAGAGACGGAGCATCATCCTGAGCAGGGCTGTCTTGTTCCAGCCGTCCTAGGAAGCAGAAGGTAGTTCCATGTGGTTATGGTGCCTGAAACTAAATCGAGTGAGGTGAAATATCAACAATGCATCTGCTTGTATTACTTAGCCAGAAGCTTCCCTGTGGCCTAGTGGGAGAACCTGACACCAGTTGGTTCTGCTCCCGGCTCTGCACCTTGAGGGCGCTGTGAGCCTCCACTGGTCGCATTACCTCCCAGGACTGCTTATTGCTGAGCTCTGTTCAAATGTAAAGGTCTTTGTTTTATGCAGTAAGCTTAGATGGAAGATTTTCCTGGGATGAGCCTCTGCCAGTCATCCATCCCAGGTAACTGAGAGTCGCCTACATTTGTATTATTTATATTAACACACACCTCCCAGAGCACATAGGATATTGTAATGTGACATCTGTGTGTTTTTTTCCTTCAGTTCTCAGGCAATCCCTGGGCAGTAGCCAAACATTTCTGTCCCTATCCCTTTTCTGGTTAAGGAAATTACTCCTGCAGTGGACAGCAGGACAGCATCATAGGCTCCTTCTGTTCATTGTTCATGATAGGATGCTTCCTTTGAGTGGCCTCAGGAAACATCCTAAATATCAAAGCGAGAATTTCATCCAGCGAGATGGCCCAAGTGGCAGCTGGAGCCACAGGTAGCGAGTTGGGAGTATGTGGTCAGGATTAGCTGAATTGGGGTAACAGCAGTGACACCAGCTGAATGGGAAAGGCATGCAGGGGGTGGAGGCGGGTTTGGGGAGAAAGTGATGTAAACACAGTAGTTTGAATCAGTTGTTAAGGGGACTAAACAAGTCTTTAGAAAGCTAGTTACGGAATTGTTCTTTACTGGGAGGGAGTTCCCACTTGGAAACTTAATTCTTTTTGATCTGTATTTTCCTATATCGTGCTTCACAAATGGAAAGCTGAACACCAGGGTGTAAAGCTTCTTCAAGACCCGCAGGGTTACGATGTTGGAGAGAGGGTCTTGAGGCAGCTTCAGCTGGAGCCTCACGGAGGACCTTGACTAAACCATGTGGGTCCAAAACTGTGTGTCTCCTCACTGTGCCGCTTCAGGCCCTCGAGTTGATCACTTCGCCCTGAAGGACAGCACTTTAGGGAGTAGGCTCACACAGACCGCGCACGCACACACACTGATTTAGAAACTAGTGTGTACATTTATTTTACAATAAGAGACTTTTGTACAGTATATTCTCTATTACTGGGTAGTTCTGCTTGGAAACAACAACAGAAAAATTCAGAACAAAAGTTTATATAGTGAGCACCTATCCAGGAAAAGAAAAAAAGAGAGGAAGAAGGAAAGGAAGATAGGGAGGGAAAGAATAAGAGAGAGAAACTGGATGATGAGGGCCGGCCCGGTAGTGTAGTGGTTAAGTTCTCACGCCCAGCTTCAGCAGCCCAGGGTTTGCGGTTTGGATCCCGGGCAGGGACATATGCACTGCTGTAGCATAGCCAAGCTTGTCAAGCCATGCTGTGGCAGGCATCCCATATAAAGTAGAGGAAGATGGGCACAGATGTTAGCCCAGGGCCAATCTTCCTCAGCAAAAAAAAAAGAGAAGGATTGACCACAGGTGTTAGCTCAGGGCTAATCTTCCTCAAAAATAAAATAAAGTAAAATAAAATAAAAAATAAAAGAAACTGGGTGTTGATAAAAGTGAGTGGCAGGAAGCTATGATGGCTGCTGAGCTCCACCCCCAACTCAGGCACTTGGTACCGTTATCAGGATCAGAACACACATGCTCACAACCTCTTTGCTTTCCTTCTTTTTTCAATGTTTATTAAAACCACCAGAATCTTCTCTAGTGAGTTACTGTGTTTAACATTAGCTATATTTAACATTCTCCTGAGAAGGCAGAGACTACTCTGCCCCGTGCCTGTGTGTGTATTATCTCTCAGGGTGCACTGTTTCCTGGGAAGATTTCTACAGTTGGCTAATCATGTCTATTTTATGTTGATTCATATTAATTTCCATTTCAGAAACTTCCAGAAACCAACTGGGAGGTTGGTGTTTTCCAGCCTTTTTTCCCCTCCATTTTGTAGGGATGTCACCTCACAGGAGGCCCGGATATCCCCCCCAAGCAGGAATCTCACTTAGTCTATCAACAGACTTGTTTTCATGTTAAATGTCTTCTTCTTGTGTTTCATGTGCCCTAATTTCCAATGGACGTCAGTTACAATATCGGAAATTACAACCCATGCCGAAATCACAGTGTCTTTGTTTTCACTGTCTTCCAGTGTCATCTTGCATTACAACATATAAGAAGACACCACCTCCAGTCCCACCCAGAACTACCACGAAACCTTTCATTTCTATCACAGCCCAGAGTAGCACAGAGTCTGCCCAGGATGCCTACATGGACGGACAGGGCCAGCGAGGAGATATTATCAGCCAGTCTGGACTGAGCAACTCCACGGAAAGCCTGGACAGTATGAAGGCTCTGACAGCCGCCATTGAAGCCGCAAATGCCCAGATCCACGGCCCTGCAAGCCAACACATGGGCAACAACCCTGTCACCGTCACCACCACGACCACCATAGCCACCGTCACCACAGAGGACAGGAAGAAGGACCACTTTAAGAAAAATCGATGCCTGTCTATCGGGATACAGGTAATAGGCCCCTTTCTGTCCTTGGAAATAGGAACCCAAAACTAAGAAATGTGACACTTCTCGTTTTCCAGAAGATTTGCTATCTTGCCATTTTTGATGATATAGCTATGTGTGGGACCAGATTTTCAAATTATTGGTTCTGGACTCCCTACATTGTTAAATGTGATAAAAAAAATTATGAAAGTATTTTGTCTATAGACATTATTAGCAGCTGTTATTTTTGTTCTCTGAATTGAATGTGTGACACAAAGTGTAGGATCATTAGGCAAACACGAACACAATCAAACATAAAGTGCCCTCAGTTCCTAATGCACATTTTGATTCTTGAAAAAGGAGTGGACCTCCAAGAATAACCTGGGTTATCAGGTTGTGTTACAGTATGTTCAGCATTGTTGAGTAACCACATGAGAACAAAAATGTGAATTACTTCTCATGGATGTGGGAGTGAGGGAGGGTGAGACCAAGTGACCGATAGTGTGGAAAGCAGTAACTCACATCACAGCATCATGAAGAAAGAATGTGCACCAGTTTCAGCATAATTGTTGGCTATTTAATCATGCATTTCATAAAAATGGTAGATACTTCAGCAAGCTTCTCAGTTCAGTTCACTGTTTTCTGCTGCTCAAAGATAAGATCAAACTGATTCTTATTTTTTTACATCTGTTCAGCTTGGCTTACCCAGCTAGAAATTTCCTTCTGTCAGTGGAGAAGAGTCATTCTTTTCCCCCATTTTTGTTGTGCCATATCATCCTGCAGGTGCCCTTTGAATAATAACTTCCTGATGTGGTGGCCAATAAATCTATCCACACTGAACCAACTCTAAGGGACATCTAAAAGCCAGGCATGGGGTACATTTGTACAACGATGATGTATTTTCACAGTCCGTTCTATGGAGCCCACTTTTAAAGGGCAATTAAACTTTCTCTAGTGGCAGTGAGTCAAATGCTTTTTTATCACCTGCAGGTTACCATAGCACAAGTTGTCAAGTTTCCTAAAAGAACTTGGAGCACTGGTGCTTGGGGCTAGATGACACAGCAGGAGGCCAGGGCCCAAAGCCAGCCTCCACCCCCCACCCCCCACGTCTCTCTAGAAGCTGATTCCCCTCCCACAGCCGACAGGATTTTGAGGAGTGAGAAGGAGCCGAGGTTGGTCCTCTGTGTTGTCCTAGGCGATTTACTTAATCTTCCTGAGCCTGCTTCCTCATCCATCCCTCATAGGATTATTTTGAGGGTTGAGTTTACAAAACCCAGCTTCCTCTGGGAGTACAGAGTTTCAATGTGGGATGATGAAAAATTCTGGAGATGGATAGTGGTGATGGTAGCACAACAGTGTGAATGTACTTAATGCCACTGAACTGTACTCTTAAAAATGTTTAACACAGAAATTTCTGTGGTATGTATATTTTACCACATTAAAAAATATATCTATCTATCTAGCACATCCTTGGCACCCAATAATGTTAGTTTTCTTCTACTTTCTTAATGTTCAATTTATTTTTTCTTTATTTTACATTACTTTTTCAATAGATAATATATTTCTATGGCTCAAAATTCAAAAGTTATAAAAAGGTATAAAGTGACCAGCCTCCCTCCCATTGCTATTCAATAGCCAGCTATTCAATCTTCCTTTCCAGAAGAAATCAATATAACCAGTATTTGCATCTCTATGCAGAGATATTTTATGCATATTCAAGCAAATATATATATTTTTTACTCCCCTTTTTGACTCAGATATTAGCAGCATATACCTCACACTATTCTATATCTTGCTTTTTTTCATTTAACAATATATTTTAAAGATAGCTATTTATCAGTCTTACTGTTCATTTTATTTAAAAGGTGCTGTATATCCATCTTAATCACCTCCCAGTTCTGCTGGTTGATCTTACAGGTTACTCTCCAAGTAATTCTCACTCGGAATAAATCATTCATATAGATGAAATCCAACTTGTATTATTATTATTTTCACCCAGTAAGATGGAACTACTCTCAAATCCACATAAAACATTGGAGAGAAAGTTTTTGTTTCAAAGATCATCCTGCTTTTTAAATATTTGGATATTTTAGTGAGCAAAGTCATTACTCTTCCTCTCCCTCCAATCGTTGTTCACTGCTGTAGAAATTATATGGGAGTCCTGAGTACTTTATATGGTTGTCTCATGTGGCTCCTACAACAACCCTGTGGTGTAGGTGGTATTATTATCTCTACTCCATAGATGAGAACACAGAGAAGTTAAGGAACTTGCTCAAGGCCACACATCTTATGTTGACAGAGCCTAAATTGCATCTTGATGTCTAATATGACCATGTCATACTACTTCTTGGATGGAGAGTAAGAAGTAAATAAAAATCCGAGATGCAAGATAGTCATCAATTTCCTTACACTGTAATCTAATGTACATCCTAATCCCCAGAATATAGGACACTAGGATCTTGGACTCCTTCCCACCCTTTACCTCTTTAGGGTCAGAGTTTCCAAGCCTTCCCCAACATTTTTAATTTAATCCATGCCTAATAGTTAATGTGACAATCATGTACTTTACAACCTGTGTGAACTTAGGCCAATTGCTTAATAGCTCTGTTTCCTCATCTGGAAAATGAGAATAGTCCCTATTTTATAGGATACTTTATAGGTTGTAATAAAAATTGACTGGTATAATATATATAAGGCTCAAAGCATAGTACCTGGCATAAAAAGAGCTTAATAAATATTAGATTTAGTTGTTATTTTATTAATATTATCCTCCTTTAAAATCATGATTAGCCAAATATGCTGAAATTTTATCACCTGCCATGGGCTTTCTCAGTTTTTTTCAGGACAGAAATTTAGTTACCCTGCAATTTCTTTAAAAATTTTGAAAGCCACTTCATAAATTTTAGTAGATTAACCTAGATACTATATAAGAGAGGTGACATTTGTGAATATTTGGCTCTAACTAAGGGGGTAAAAGTCACAGAGATAAATTTACCTACAATGACTTAAAGCTTAGAAAATGACAACACTTTGATGCAAATAAGCTGTGGGTTTGGATAAGTGGGGTAAGCCTGGAACACAGGGAACTCTGTCTTCTATTCTTGTCCTCATGACCCCTGCTTCCTTTCTTTCTCCCTTTCTCTATGCATTGAGGAACATGGTTCCTAAGGGAAATATCTATCATGCATCTTTTGAAAAAAGTTCCCTTGGGTAATTTTTGAAACTACCCCATAGTGTAAGTGTGCAACATCCTACTTTGTCTGACATCCTAAGCATTTTTAATTTACGTGAGTATAGCCATAGGGAATCGGTTAGAATCCCATTCAGGAATACAGAAGCCATGCTTGCATCTTGAACAGAGGCAGCTTAATACACAAAATTGGTTCTACAGGTTTGGGAAGGCTGAGAGAGCAATAAAGGGATGCATGGAGGCGTCACCACTCCTAGAACTAGGAGAACATAAGGGGAAAGGTTGGGATCCCAGAATTTAGGAGGTCAGAGGAGTGGCCCCAGTACAGCCAGCCTCGGACCACTGAGGCAGGCGTGGTCAGTCGGTGCTGGGACATCTGAGGGTGTGACACAGCTGGTGCATGGGCTGTCAGATGTCAAAGGCGCTGGAGGCTGGAGCCACAGCTGCCCTTGCAAGCTGAACTGATGCCACCAGAAGGTGGAAACAGGAAGGAAGTCCCTTCCCTTCTCCCACCATCCTTTCTTAGAACAAAACTGGAAGCTGGCTAGCAAGGAAGCCTGGGAAATGTAGTTTGCAGAGTCCTGGCCCTTGTGCACAGAGCAGATGGATGTAGAAGATGGTCTTGGAGATGCCAGACAATAAGTCAGTCACTAGAACAAGGCACTTTGTCTAATAAAGAAATACATGTGCTATTTCCCTCAATGAGCACATGTGTTAAAAAACCTAAGATGGGTGAGGTGAATATGCAGGCTTGGTTCCCATGTTCTTCTGGTGGGAGCATCTCATGGCACTAAATATGATTCTAGAATATTTAAAAATATGTGTTTTTATATAATATGGCTCCAAAAGTCAACTACTTTATCTGGTGCTTTTTCTGCTGTCCTAGTGCTAGGTGTGTGGGGACGGGGTAACTGGTGGCTGTGGGTTTAGAGCAAAGTGGTGTGTCTTTGAAAAAGTCAAGGGTAATGTTAACAGTAATTTTTTTCCTTAAAATTACAGAATAAGTAATACGTGCATACAGTATTATTGTAAAGAATTGCTATGATATAAAAATATTCAGAACAAAATATGAAATTCCCCTTTCTTTCTACCACTAACTCCTACTCTTCTCCCCAAAGGTGGCCGCTGGCAGCAGTTGGTTACACCATCTTTTAGTCTCTCAAGAGTAATTTCAACTACAGATGAGTTTCACATAGTAGCTTTAGACCGTCCCTCCTCCACCTCCAGATGTCAGATTGTGACGTCCGTCTATTATCATTTAACTCAGGTTGCAAAACAACGTAAAAGAGCTTTAAGCTTAGTCTTTCACATTATGTAAAATGCAATTGCTTTCTCAACCTTTGAATTAAAAATAGAAGAAAATTAAGTTGTTTAAGATTGCACTCCTAAGATTTACTTATTTATCTCCTTTAATACCTGTCCAAGTGTACAGAGACATATTTTGTGCCCTATCTGAAGAGATAAGTCCAACTGCAAATGGCAAAACTTGTCCCTACCAAGTCAAGTGAACTATTTTAGAACAATACAAACCAAATGAGTTGTGACATTGATTTGAAAGAGGGCTTTGAGAAATAAAAAGGTCACAGTATCTCTGATTCAGAATCCATTGACTTAAAACAATAAAGGAAAACTGTGGAGATAGTATTGACAAAGAGTCTCTCCTTGACCAAACTCCAGTCAGGCTCCTCTGAATTCTCTTCCCAACTAGGCCTCGACTTTTGTATGTATATGTCTGTCTTTGCATCATCTGGTTTTAGTGAGAATCTTGCTGGGTCAGTTTAGTCAGGATCCCGTACCCTCAGTATCTGATCACCCTTGATATCAGATGATTCCTTATCCTCCACTATCCCCCGGGTGGTGTCTGATCACCCTGAGCTGCCTTCAGCAAGAACCCTGTTAGGTCGATTTAGCCAGAATCCGCCCCTACGCCTGCTGTTTCCCCTTAGTAATTTTCTATCCACTGGCCCAGCACCTTGCTCCTTGGCTATGAATTCCCACTTTTCCTTGTTGTATTTGATGTTGTCCAATCTCTCTCCTACTCGAAAATCCCATTGTAGTAGTGCCTATACCTATCACAATACTTAACAAATGTGATGAATAGTTTTTTCTTTAGCAATATTCAATACATTCAGACTTTGGAAACTTTATTTTGATGTCTTTGAAATCAGAATCCATGCATATTTGGGAATAGATATTTTTAGGAGGACTTATCTCAAGTCAAAACTAATGAACCTACAGAGATAATTTTAAAGTATCCCAAAAAGAAGAAATATTTTAGTCATGTTTTCCAACTATCATGCATTAAAACTAGAAATTAACACTAAGCAGATAACAAAATCTAACCATTTGAAAATGTTAAACAATCTTCTAAATAACATTTGGATTAAAAAGGAAATTTGAGATTATTATGAAATAAATGACAATAAGAATCCTATAAATCATCACTTTGAGCTAAGGCCATAGGTATGATTTCAGAAGAATTCATAGCCCTATGTTCTTTCATAATTAAGCAAGAAATATTACCATACAAATAAAACATTCAATTCAAAAATAGAAAAAGAACAACAAATTAAAAGAAAGGAATTACTAATGATGAAAGTAGAGATAAATGCATTAGAAAACAAAACAGAGCAACAGCAATAACAACTAAAATAGAATTGATAAATTAAACCAAAACTGATTCTTTGAAAGATCAAATAAATAGACAAGTCTGAGAGGAAATACAAATCAACAATATAGTAATGAGAAAACCTTTTTTTTGGGGGGGGTGGTGCAGAACTCAAATGTTCTTCCTGAGTCTTCTGAGTTTTTGTTTTTGTTTTTGTTTTTTTTTGATGTTTTAATAGTTTATAACATTGTGAAATTTTGTGTTGTACATTTTTGTTTGCCCATCACCATATATATGTCTCCCTTCACCCGTTGTGCCCACCCCACACCCCCATTGCCCCTGGTAACCACAATACAGTTTTCTCTGTCCATGTGTTGGTTTATATTCCACATATGAGTGAGATCATACAGTGTTTGTCTTTCTCTTTCTGGCTTACTTCACTTAACATAATACCCTCCAGGTCCATCCATGTTGTTGCAAATGGGAGGATTTTGTCTTTTTTTGTGGCTGAGTAGTATTCCATTGTATATATATACCACATCTTCTTGATCCAGTCGTCAGTCGAGGGACACTTAGTTTGCTTCCACTTCTTGGCTATAGTGAATAATGCTGCAGTGAACATAGGGGTGCATAAGCCTCTTTGGATTGTTGATTTCAGGTTCGTTGGATAGATTCCCAGTAGTGGGATAGCTGGATCGTAGGGCATCTCTATTTTTAATTCTTTGAGGACTCTCCATACCGTTTTCCATAGAGGCTGCACCAGTTTGCATTCCCGCCAGCTGTGTATGAGGGTTCCTGTTTCTCCACATCCTCTCCAACATTTGTTGTTTTTTGTCTTGGTGATTATAGCCATTCTAACGGGCATGAGGTGATATCTTAGTGTTGTTTTGATTTGCATTTCCCTGATGATTAGTGATGTGGAACATCTTTTCATGTGCCTATTGGCCATCTGTATACCTGAGAAAACCTTTTTAAAAAATATAAAAGAATTCTTGTGTCAATTTTATGCTGGTAAATTTTAAAGTCAAGATAAGATAGACATACATATAATTACTAATACTAATCCAAGAAGAAGTTTAAAATCTGGGAGAAGAAATCTAATAACCATAGAAAAAATTGCAAAGAAAGTTAAAATTATACTTCCTCCAAAACGGTACAGCCTCAGATGATTTTACAGAAAAGTTCTCCTTAACATTCAAGAAGCAAATAATTTCTATTTTATTTAAAGAATGTACTAATACAAGGAAAAGTCAGGATTCTCAATATATTTTATCAAAGAAACTTAACTCTGATACCCAAACTTGAAAGAATACAAGAAAAAACAATTATAGAAAAACAGGCTTATAAATACAGCTGTAAAAATTCTAACTAAATTTGAGAATTGATTCAAATATACACATATATTTTTTCTTTTTTTAATATACCATTACTAAGTATTGTATGTTACAGAATTTCAAAGTTATTTTAGCCTTAGGGGGAAAAATATGATATCCAGATAGATGCTAAAAAATATAGTATTTGGTAAAATCCAGAAACTATTCCAAATATCAAAATGATCAAAAGCATCCATAAGAAACCAAATTAAATTTATATTTAAAGGTGAAATGCTAGAGATATTCCAATTAGAGTCAGAAACCAGATAAGGATTCCTGTTTTCACAGGTTTATTCAGTACTATTTGCCCTTATTAGCCAACACACAAAGCAGGAAAGTAAAATGAGGTATAAATATTCAAAAGAAATAGCAAAATTGCTTTTATTTGCACATAATATGCATGTCCACCTAGAAGATGCAATGGAAATCAGCAAAAAACCATTAGAATTCAGTAGACTGAAAGAATACAATATAAATATGGAGAAATTAATAACTTTTCTCTATATTATTAACAAACAGAAAATGTAATGGAACAAAAAGATCCCATTCACAATGGTAACAAAAACTATAAAAAACAGGATTGAGCAAGAATATATAACACCTATCTGAAAAGAATATAAAAACTTCCCTTATACAAAATATAGGTGATCTGAATAATGGAAAACTATTCAATATTCCTACACAGGAATACCTCATAGTGTAAAGATAGCAATTCTCTCAAAATTAATACAAGTACTTAAAGAAATTCTAATAAAAATTCCTATGTAATTTTTATCACTTGGTAGAGGCTGGGAGGAGGGATTTGATAATTTGATATGAAATTTTATTTAGAAGAAGTTAATACCCTGAAATAACCTAGAGATTTGGGGGGTATTTTTAATTACATTTTTTTTTTAATAATTTTATTTATTTATTTTCCCCCAAAGTCCCAGTAGATAGTTGTATGTCATAGCTGCACATCCTTCTAGTTGCTGTATGTGGGACTCGGCCTCAGCGTGGCCAGAGAAGCGGTGCGTAGGTGCGTGCCCGGGATCCGAACCCGGAACGCCAGCAGCGGAGCGCACGCACCTAACCGCTAAGCCACGGGGCCGGCCCTTAATTATATTTTTTTAAAAAAAGAACTGCAAAAGTTGAGGGCTCCATGTTTATTAATTAGGGTTCTCCAAAACCAGATTAAAGATGCAAGAGAAAGAGAGAAAGATTTATTAGGAGGAGTGCTTGTGAAAGACAAAGAGGAGGAAGCTAGAAATGGCAGGGAGCACTTTCAGACCATGATGCAGCTCTGACACCTGTGGAGAAAGGAGGATTGTGCATGGAGAACCTCTAGACTACAGGGCAGTTCCAATGAAGGTTTGGCTAGATCCGCGGTGAGTCCTTAAGCCCAAGTCACCTGTAACAGAAAACCCATATCTCACAGGAATGGGCCTGCAATAATATGCCCACAGTGCTCTATCATTGGCTGGGGCAGCACAGCCTCAGCCTCTGGTGGATCAAGAGGAGCAGCAATGGGGAAGGTCGCTCAACTACACTCCTCCCAACAGAAGAGCTAAGCAGTGCATTTTCACAGCCACCACACCATGGACAGAGGAAATACCACCAGAGGAAGCACCAGAAAATTTGAAGCTAGTTCTTGTTCTACCACTTCCTAGATGTGTGATTTTAGACAAGTTAGCTATGAGCCTTAATTTCTTAATGTGAACAATGAAAATAATAACATCTGCCTAGTCTACATTAAAGGGTAATTATAATGGTCAAAGGAGATGAGTGTGAAAGTGCTTTGCAAAAGTGCAGTAAAATAGAAAAAAAATGTAAACATTAATGGAAGGCATTGCCCAAAGTCCATAATTAGATTAAAGAAAAGGAACACTGACATGATAATAATATCAAGGACATGGAATTTTTATTAAAGAAAATCAATATTTAACTAACAACAACAAAAGAACTACAAGAGGAGACTTGCCATATAAAATATTAAGATTTATTACAAAATTATATTAGGAAAAAAAGAGAGGAAGTAATAAGACCAGTAGATCAATAGACTAAAAATAAGTCTCTATATATGGTGATGTGTGGGTAAATATATATGGGTAAAGTTTGGCATAAGATAAAACTGGCATCTCAAATCAAAAAGATGAATTAGTTAATAAAAGGAGCCAGATCAATTGATGATCTTCCTGGGCAAAACAGTTTTAGATCTCTACTTTATATCTTATACGAAAACATTTCAGGATGGTGGATTTAAGAACTAAATATGACAAAAAAAAAAAAAAAGAAAGGATAAAAGTAAATAAAAGAGAACTTCAAAAACTATGCTCTTGGTAAAGAAGGCCTTTCCAAACCATAAAAGCTACATTTGACTACATAGTAATTTAAGATTCTCTACAATGAAGGACAAAGTTTAAAAGACAAATGATAAACTGGGAGAAATTATTTACAGCATAAATAACTGAGAAAGGGCTATTAAGGTCATAAGATATAAAGAGATCCTATAAATAAGAAAATAAAAACAACTCAATAGGAAAAACAATCCCAAAAAACTAACAAAGGATATGAATAGGCAGTTTACAGATAGAAGTACAAGAGGCCAATACGTATTTTTCACCTGTGACATTAGCAAAAATGTTCAAGTTTGCCAATATTTAGTATTGATGAGGTTGTAGGGAAATGGATACTCCCATACACTGGTTATGGCGGGATGATAAATGCTTTGAAGAGCAATTTGGTAATATCCTTTGTAGTTGAACATGCTCCATACCTTCCATCTAACATTTCTACTTCTAAGACTTTTTCCCAAACAACATTTGTACAGTTGTTGTAAAGATACATATAAAATGTTAACTGTAATACTGTATGTAATAGCAACAAAGAGAAAATTACCCTGATGCCCATGTTGTTTACATAGTCATTAAAAGGAGTATTTATGTAGCCAACAAAAGGCTTGAGTTAGAGCTATATTTGCTGATGCGATACAATGCCCAAAAGATAGCAGTGTTACTGAATAAAGCAAAATGCAGAAAGAATATATATAGTATAATCTCATCTGTGTAAATTTAGTATTAATAATCATTTATATTTATAATACATATATTAAAAGATGGACAAATATGCATCAAAGGAGTGACAGTGATTCTTGGGGAACTTGAGCGTTCTACATCATATACTTCTGTATTTTAATTTTATATAACTTACATTGAATTGCTTTTATATTTAGAAAAAATAATTTATTAAATACATAGGGGAAAAAAGAGGAATAAACCTAATTGCTCTGAATAGTCATAAAGTGTATTTCAAATCAGGGTTGGGCCTAATCTGTCACGTAAGCTCTCCATTGTATATGGACACATTTTCTACATGAGCTGTAATATATACATAACTATTTAGAAACTATACAGTGATAGTAAAAGCCAATTCCTTAGTTTAAGGGAAAAAAATGAAGATTTTTAAATAAAATTTTATAAAAATTTTATTAATAAAGTTAATAATAATGATAATATAATACCTATATCTCCCAATATCAACAATTCTAACTACAATAAATGAATTTTCTTCCTTCTTTTGTATTTTGTTATCTGCAAATTCAAAACTTCCAAGAACATATTTGCATGTAGTACTCCCTTCTAACATACTGCTCACAGGTAAGTAGAAATTTATTAGGCACCTTGAGAGTGAACAAAATTGCATTTTACAAAGATCAACAGAGTCAAAGAGCACACTAATAATGTAGTGATGGCTCTCATCAAATACACAATGTTGAATGAAAAGGTTACAAATCACAAAACATTCCAGTAATACTACAGATATTTCTAACAAAATGTGGTATTTGGTTTTCAAGTGAGATGACTAAAATGGAGCACTTCTACTTATTTAATTATGTCTTCAGGTGGATGATGCTGAAGAACCTGACAAAACAGGGGAAAATAAAGCACCCAGTAAGTTCCAGTCCGTAGGAGTGCAAGTAGAAGAAGAGAAATGGTGAGTCCACACGCATTCGTCCTCTTTCGTCTTGATGTTGGCAAGTATGGTACAAGTATTTTTCCCCATGATAAACCTACAAGATTCAATGATATTTTCCATTAACCTTTGGGAGCATTTAGAGGGTAAGCTTGAATCAGTCAATATTAGCTCATTCCCTCCTCTACTTTATACTGGAGACCACTCCATTTAAGTTTTAGCTAGAATAGTAGAGTAAGCACATCACATTCACATACACATAAATACTGTGTATAGTACAGTTGTGTTGCCAAACTATTCCTCTTCAAAATGCCTTCTCATTTTGGACTGTAGACTTGTTAAGAGAAGAGGTCTAATCTTATTCCTATTTTTATTCCTAGCACTTAATAGTGTCTGGTGTTTAGTATGCATTTGATGAATGATGAATGAATGAATGAATGAATGAGGAGGAGGAAAAAGAGAAGATTTCCCTATTGTTATCCTGAATCACCAGTTACTTTAGAATGCTCTTTAAAATAAGTTTCCTCTAGAATCGTAGTATCTAGAAATGGGAAATTTAGAGTTTCAGATCACAAAATCCAGGAGTTGGAAGGGACTTCTGAGGTCACTACATTCATTTTATAAATGAGAACTTGATCCAAAAAAGTACATGAGTTTCCCAATCAAACTGTGAGGTCCACGATGGATGGAACTATGATTTATTAATAGTAGTACTGCCAGCTTCCAAAACTGTGCTTTGAACATACTAAGTATAAAGTAAATGTTGGCTGAATGAAGTAAAACTGCAGTTATGGTAGGAGAAAGAGCTCTGTATTATAAATCAAGATATCATCTGAACTTTACCACTAACTTTCTGTGTGTTAATTAGGGGAAATCAGTTGGATGTCATCCATCCCTCAATCATCCATCCCTCCCTCATCCATCCATTCAATAAATATCTATGGAATGTCTCCTATATGCAAGGCTACATGTAACATAAAATGAAAATCTGAAAAGAAGTCATGCATCAATTCATATTTTAGAGCCTCCTGGTACTGACATTGCACTTGCATCTAAGACGTTTTCATCTATGTATATATAATATTTTTATGTAATTATATTTTATATAATTATACAATGCTGGAAGCCCAGAAAATTGGTACAACTCTTCTAGAAACTAATGCAGCAATAGTTATACATCTATCTATACCCATTGACCCACTAATCATATGTGTGGGCCTATCCTGAATGAAATCACTCAATGGAAGGGAAACAATTGTGGAACATTCTCTATCATTGTAAAAGAAAAATATTAATTATCAAATGTCAAACAATAAGAGAACGCTTTTGTAAATTATAGCACGTCACCAAGGTAGAATATTATTCAGCTATTAAATGTAATTTATAAAGAATTACAGAAACATGGGGAAATTCCCATGATACAATGTTAAGTGAAAAAGTTGAATACATAATACCCATGTATAATATTCATGAAGATAGACAAGCACTGAAATGTAATCTGTAAAAATGGTAGGTTTAGAAGTGATTTTTTATTTTACTCTAAAATGTTTAGTTATGGTATCTACTTCAAGTTTTACTCATCATTATTTTCAAACCAACCTTTCTGGCGCATGTTCCTGTAATTGTTTTAGAAAATTTTTTGAAAATGTAAACTTAGTAGACATGAAAGATCTCATGGTAAGAAAACATATTCCTGGGCCGGCTCCGTGGCTTAGTGGTTAAGTGTGCGTGCTCCACTACTGGCGGCCCGGGTTCGGATCCCGGGCGCGCACCGACGCACTGCTTCTCCGGCCATGCTGAGGCTGCGTCCCACATACAGCAACTAGAAGGATGTGCAGCTATGACATACAACTATCTGCTGAGGCTTTGGGGGAAAAATAAATAAATTTAAAAAAGAAAAGAAAACATATTCCTCCTTCCCCCACTAGCCCAACTTACTTGTTTTCCTCAATGGTGTGGTGGTTAAGAGCACAGACTCTTGAGCCAGAACATCTAGATTCAAATCCTGGCTCTGCCAGGTTCCAGCTGGGGTGCCTTGATCAAATTACTGAATATCCTTATATGTAAAAAGAAGATAATAGGTGGTTCTGGTCCAGCATGTAAGGAGCTTAGAAGTTGCCACTCTGTCCTAACAACAAGTAAAAGCTGAACAAACTGAAAAATTGGCAGCTCTTCTTAAATCAGTCAGAGAAGTGAGGTCACAGGGCAAACCACTGCCGCCAAAATCAGAGAGACAGATAGATAGAGAGAATCACAACTTACTGGAGTAGAAACCCACAAGCAGAAACCTCCATGGGAATCAGTCATAGGTTAGGAGAACCTAACTGTAATTGATGAATTGCTGGAAGCTCAGGGAAGGCAAGTCTGAGAGTTAAAAACTTCAGGAGGACCCAGTTATAGGGGGGTGTCCACATTTTTGTGAGTTTTACCTCCAGTAGGTCTACCAGCTCCTCACAGTGAATATTAGAGAAAAACCCCCTCGTGCTTCTGGCAGAGAGAGGGGAAAAGGAACCACATTGAAATATGCCAGAGCATTCTGTTCTTAACAAGATCTGCCCTCAGGAGAAACTATTTTACCAGAACCAAACCTGCTGGGTTTTTGTCAGAGCCTAACCTACCTAGGGGAAGGGAAATGCCCAACTCTGGTTCCCCCTAGCCTTCCACATGGGAGAAGGGAAATACCCAACCCCAGCTGCCTCTAGCCATCCTATCCCACATAGGGGGAGAGAAACTGAGAAGCACTGTTGAAGTTCACAGTCCAGGGGCACAGGCTCACCAAAAGACTGAGACCTAATCATAGGACTATAGAATGCTTCCCCTCCTCGCTCACCCCACCATCACATTCCTAAAGGCCTGTTCACCACAGTTCCTTTTACCTGGTACATCATGTCCACCTTTCAACAGTAATTTACAAGGCATAGTAAAAGGTGAAAAACACAGCTTGAAGAGACTGAACAAACATCAGAACCAGAGTCATATATGGCAAGAATGTTGAAATTTTCAGACCAGGAATTTTTTAAAACTATCATTAATATGCTAAGGACTTTAATGGAAAATGTAGACAGCATGCAAGAACAGATGGATAATGTAAGCAGAGAGATGGAAATTGGAAGAAAGAATAAAAAAGAAATGCTAGAGATCAAAAACACTGTAACAGAAAGAAAGAATGCTTTTGATGGGCTCATTAGTAGACTAGACACAGCTGAGGCAAGAATCTCTGAGCTTAAGGATATAACAGTAGAAACTTCCAAAACTGGAAGCAAAGAGCAAAAAAAACTGAAAAAAAATCAGAACAGAATATCCAAAAACTGGGATATTTATAGAAGGTATAACGTGTATAATGGGAATACCAGAAACAAAGAAAGAGAGAAAAGAACAGAAGCAATATTTGAAGTAATAGTGACTGAGAATTTCCCTGAATTAATGACAGACACCAAACCACAGATCCAAGAAGCTCATAGAAGTCCAAGCAGGATAAATGCCCAATACCTTACACCTACGCATATCATATTTAAAGAAAATCAAGGAAAAAATCCTGAAAGAAGCCAGACAGAAAACACACCTTTCCTTTAGAGGGGCAAAGATAAGAATTACATGAGTGTTCCCAGAAACCATGCAAATATGAAGAGAGTAGAGTGGAATATTTAATATTTGAGAAAACAAACCACCAGCCTAGAATTCTGTACTCTTTGAAATTATCCTTCAAAAGTGAAGGAGAAATAAAGACTTCCTCAGACAAACCAAAATTGAGGGAGTTTGTTCCAGTACAGTTGCTTTGTGAGAAATGTTAAAAGTTCTTCAGAGAGAAGGAAAATTGTATAGTTCAGAAACTCAGATGTACATGAAGAAAAAAATCAGAGAAAGAATAAATGAAGAGAAAATAAAAATTTTTATTTCTCTTATTCTTTTTTTTTTTTTTTTTTGAGAAAGATTGGCCCTGAGCTAACATCCGTGCCCATCATCCTCCACTTTATATGGAATGCTGCCACAGCATAACGCTGCCACAGCATGATGCTGCCACGGCATGGTTTGACAAGCGGTGTGTTGGTGCGTGCCCGGATCTGAACACCAGGCAGCCAGCAGCAGAGCGCACGCACTTAACCAGCACTTAACCACTACACCATGGGCCAGCCCCATAGATAGGATCTTAAAATGCAAAATTGGGCAGATGAGATTACCTACTGACTGCTGGGGGATTTTTTTTTAATCTAGTGATAAAAATGAAACTCTTGTTTTCACATTGAATGGCCAATACCATCCATTTCTTCCTTCCCCAAATAAACAGACTGATGAACGACAATAACCTAACAAAAAGTGAGAGAAAGAAAACAGAGCCAGAGAAAGAGATAGTGCAACGAGAGGAAGATTAAAAGACTTCGTAAGAGGCCAGAAAACTCATTATCACCTTTTGAATCCATCACAATTTAGGAACCAAATCTAACATAGCAAAATCTATTTGGCTGATTTGTCTATTAAGGGATAGACTTGTAAATTTAGAGGGCTCTTCAGTGTTCCAAATTGAAACAAAAGGAAGAAGTTAACTCATTAGTAAAAAATAAAATGCACTAGTTAACCGATCTGCTTCAAGAAGAGGAATTGAAATGGAGTATTACAAATCTTCCTGGTATATTTGCAGGCAGCCATGATATCCTCAAAATGCCATCGAGTGCAGACGTGCCACATCCATTCTCCAGGGCTGCCTCTTGGTGGGGACTGTGCACAGAGGAATGCTGTCTAAAGGTCACTGGTTTAAATGCCATGGCAACACCAAGCCAAGGACAATGAATGAATGTGGTTTTGAAACAAGACTGCTTTTCTTAAACCAATGAAGAAACTCCTCATCTCCATCAAACGTTACCTATTTCTGCTCAACTTCTGTTTCACAGGTCAGCCAGTGGCACTGGTTGATAGGATCCACACAGCATATATTTGCTGATCTGCAGGACTGATTCTAAGCAAAGCAGGCAAATCTTGACAACACCTCCCCCAGGAATACTCACCTCCGCCACTGTTCTCCATCCCAATGCCTCCAAACATCCTGTCCCTGTTCTCTCTCATCCTTTTGACTGCTCCGCAGGAATTTGCATGAGGTATTCTTGTCTTTCAAGCTGATAATTAGCAAATCTAGTCAACCAATCCTTTCTGTTTACTAAGGTGAGAAAGCTAAGAGGCTCCCAGGAATCTCCCCTTTCCTTCCAAGTAACAATTGTATTTCAACAGTGGTTCAAATTAGACCTTCTTACATTAGCCCACTAGTGACTCTAAGACTCTAACAGTGGACACAAAGAAGAAGAATATTATTTATTTTCATTATAAAAATAGTAAGTATATTTACTTGGAGGAAAACATACAGCAGCATGTTAACAGTTTATAACTCTCTGATGGGCTTTAGAGTAATTGAAAAAACTGTATTTATGTGTGTGTCTATATCTTATTAAGTACTATCTATCTTTTCTATACTAATTGTGTATTATTGAATAATCTAATTAATGATAAGAAAAGTAAGATAGTATTTATGCGTTGTAAAACTTTATAAATTACAGAAACAAAATAAAATCCTCCATAATCCCACCCATTAACCATGAACTAATAAAGGGGTATATTTTTACCCATACTTTTTCCATGAACATTTTAAAAGTTGTTGAAATCATCCTATGTATAAAATTGAGTAATATTTTAAAAATCAACTAATATTATAACAAAAGCTTTTTCATTATTAAAAATTCTCCTGCTGTTGAATATCTACATTATTTCTAGATTGACTTTTGATTAAAGAATTTGAAAAAAAAATACACACATCTATCTTTGAGGGTTTCTGAAACTAAATGACAGTAAGAGGATTTTTTGTTTGTTTTGGCATAAACTGCCAAGGATAAAGAGAACAGGAGAGGGGGAAAAAAACAACAGCAGCAAAATTTTGGAAGCTGTAAGGCAGATAGACAAGTGGTAACTGACAGCCGACCAGAGAAAGCTGAATCTAAAGCCAGTGATGCAGAAATCCAAGATGTAATTTGATTTAAATTTCAGAATCCACAAAAGGCAAGGGAATTGACCTCATTGGGAGCTCTGAAAATAGGATAAAGGTGGAGCTAAAACCTCCTTGGATCTGCAGAGCCAAGTGACAGTCCTTCCCCTCTCTGGCAGAAGACTGGAGGTTTCTCTTCTTCAGAGACTGAAACAATGAGTCTGGTCTGGAGGACACCAGCACAGTTGAGGGCACGGTTACTGTAGAGAAAATAGGAGGATAAGTAAAAATTTATAAACAAAATGTTGAGGCATCCTGCCCTAAGCCTCTTTATGCTCACTTGGTTCCGAGAACCCCGGCAGCCAGGCATATTCTCTCTAGGCAGGAGTATGGAAGTCTGTTGTGGGGGAACTGACCAGCCTGAGCCCAAAGACTGAAAGATACCTACATCAAGGATTTTGCAAGGTAAAAGCCCAGCCAGATCACCCTACACTTATGATTAGAATGGATAAGCCCCTCCCCAAAGCACTGACTTCTGACTAGTATTTAGGCTTGGTCATAATAAAGTAGTCATAAAAAGCAAGTTCTGAATATTGATCCAAATTTACAATGTAACTATATCAGGAGAATAGAAAAATACAGAGAAGACCAGAAATGCATTTGTGTGTGCGCGTGTGAAAGAGAGAGAGAATGGGGAGGAGGGGTGATGATGAGGTAAGAGAAATCTAAATCTTCATTTTTCCTAAAGACAAAAACTAAAATATCAAAAAATAGCAATTTTTATTATTTAAGTAGCATTTAAAAGTGAGTGCCTCTGGAGCAGAAAATCGTTACACAAATGAGCCAGGAATTTCTATTTTTCATAGCCAGCCGTGTAGAACCATTTGATATTTTAAAACTGTGTGCATGTACAACTTTAATAAAAATAAAAAGTGGACTGACTAAAATAGGAATGTATAATATTATGATAAATTCCTTTGTGCAATAAGTATTTTTACCATTTCGGGTTATTCTATTTCCTGTAATGGAGTTACTGGGTCTAAGAATTTTTACATGTTTTAAATGTTCTTGATATTCATTTGCAAATAGCTCCCGGAAAAATTTGTACCACTTTACACTCAGAGGGAAGCACTTGAGGGCACAGATACCTGTCCTCCTCAAATTCCATCATATGCTTTTTTTGTTTTGACAGCTTTATTGAAGTTAATTGACATACAATAAACTGTACATATTTAAAGCGTACAATTTGATTAGTTTTGACATATATTTGTCAAACATATATTTACGTATATGAAATGAAACTATCACCACCATCAAAATAGAGAACACATCCATCACCCCCTAAAGTTTCCTCCTGTCCCTTTACAGTCACACCCTCCTTCCCACCCACCTCTCCTCCCCCACCCCTTTCCCTACTTGCTCCCACTGGTTTGCATTTTCTAGAATTTTATTTAAATAGAATTCTGCAGTATGTCATTCTTTTTGGCCTGATTCCTCTCAGTCGGCATAATTCCTTTGAGATTCATCCATGTTTTGTATGTATCAAGAGTATCATTTATTGCAGATTAGTATCCAATGTATGGATATACCAAATTTGTTTGTGTGTTGACCTACTGATGAATAATTAGGTTATTTCCAGTTTGGAGTTATTACAAATAAAGCTGCTATGAACACTTGTGTACAAGTCTAACACATGCTTTCATTTTTCTTAGGTAAAAACCTAGGAGTGAAATCTTTGGGTCTTATGGGATGTGGATATTTAATGTTTTAAGGAACAGCCAAAGAGTTTTCTAAAGTGGTTGTACGTTTTGCATTCCTACTGTGTGGAAGTTCCAATTATTCCACATTATTTCTACTGTGTGAGTCCCAGTTGCTCTATATTGTCAATATTTGGTATGGCCGGTCTTTTTAATTTCAGAAATGCTACTAGGTGGTTATCTCATTGTGGTATTATTTTACATTTCCCTAATGCATAATGGTATTGAACAACTTTTCATGTGTTTAATTGCCATCTATATATCTTCTTTAGTGACGTGTCTAATCAAATCTTTTTAAATTGAGCTGTCTTTATGGTATTATTGAGTTGTGAGAATTCTTTATATTCTGGATATAAGTCCTTTGTCAGATATGTGATTTGCAAATATTTTCTCTCAGTCCGTGGCTTGTCTTTTCATTCTCTTAGAATTGAAGAGCAGAAATTCATAATTTTAATGAAGTACCATTTTTTTAATGGATTGTGCTTCTCTGTCATATCTAAGGAGTCTTTGGCTAAGTCAAGGTCACAAGGATTTTCTGTTTTCTTCTGGAATTTTTATAGTTTTAGATTTTATGGTCTATGACCCATTTCAAGTTAATTTTTATATATGGTATAAGATATGGATCAAAGCTTAATTTTTGCATATGAATATCCTTTGTACCTTTTTTCATATATTTATTGATATATATGTATGGATCTATTTTTGCATTCTCTCTGCTGTTCCATTGATCTAATTGTCTATCTTCATGCTAATGCCATGCTGTCTTTGTTTATTTATTTTTTATTAAGGTAGCATTGGTTTATAACATATAAATTTCAGATGTACATCATGTTTCGATTTTTGTGTAGACTACATCATATTCACCACCCAAAGACTAATTACCATCCATCACTGTACACATGTGCCCTTTTACTCCTTTGCTCTTCCCCCACCCCCTTCCCCTCTGGAAACCACCGATCTAATCTCTATATCTATGAGCTTGTTCGTTCTTGTTGTTTTTATCTTTCACATATGAGTGAAATCATATGGTATTGGGCTTTCTCCATCTGACTTATTTCGCTTAGCATAATACCTCTAAGGTACATCCATGTTGTCAGAAATGGCAAGATTTCATTTTTTTTTTTATGGCTGAGTAGTATTCCATTATATGGAATCTTCTTTATCCATTCATCCATTGATGGGCACTTACGTTGGCTTCTAAGTCTTGGCTATTGTGAATAATGCTGCAGTGAACACAGGGGTGCAAATATCTTTTCTAATTAATGTTTTTGTGTTCTTTGGATATGTACCCAGAAGTGGGATGCTAGATCATATAGTAGTTCTATTTTTAATTTTTTGAGGAATCTCCATACTGTTTTCCATAGTGGCTGCACCAGTTTACATTCCCACCAGCAGTGTATGAGAGTTCCTTTTTCTCCATATCCTCTTCAATACGTGTTATTTCTTATCTTTTTAATTATAGCCATTCTGACAGGTGTGAGGTGATATCTCATTGTGGTTTTGATTTGCATCTCCCTAATAATTAGTGATGTTGAACATCTTTTCATGTGCCTGTTAGCCATCTGTATATCTTCTTTGGCAAAATGTCTGTTCAGACCCTTTGCCTATTTTTTAATTTTTTTGTGTGTGTTTTGGGGGGGGGGTTTTGGGTTTTTTTGTTGTTATTTGTTTTGCTGTTGTTGAGTTGTATGAGTTATTTATTTATTTATTTTTTGTGAGGAAGATTGGCCCTGAGCTAACATCTGCCAATCCTCCTCTTTTTTTGCTGAGGAAGACTGGCCCTGGGCTAACATCCATGCCCATCTTCCTCCACTTTATATGGGATGCCACCACAGCATGGCGGCGACGGTGTGTGCCCGGGATCCGAACTGGGGAACCCAGGGCTGCCGCAGCAGAGCACAAGCACTTAACCGCTTGGGCCACTGGGCCCAAAATTTTTATATTTTGGATATTAACCCATTTTCAGATATTTGCAAATATCTTCTCTCAATTGTCAGGCTGTCTTTTTGTTTTATTGATGGTTTCCTTTGCTGTGCAGAAGCTTTTTATTTTTAATCTGATGTAGTCCCATTTTTTTAATTTTTTCTTTTGCTTTCCTTGCCTAGAGAGAAACAGTATTCAAAAAGATGATGCTAAGACTGATATCAAAGAGCATACTGCCTATGTTTTCTTCTAGGAGCTTTAAGGTTTCAGGTCTTACATTCAAGTCTTTAATCCATTTTGAGTTAATTTTTGTGTATGGTATAAGAAAATGGTCCAATTTCATTCTTTTGCACATGGCTGTCCAGTTTTCCCAACACCATTTATTCAACAGACTTTCCTTTCTCCATCGTATGTTCTTGGCTTCTTTGTCAAAAATTAGCTGTCCATAGGTGTGTGGGTTTATTCCTGGGCTCTCAATTTTGTTCCATTGATCTGTGTGTCTGTTTTTCTGCCAGCACCATGGTGTTTTGGTTACTATAGCTTTGTAGTATATTTTGAAATCAAGGAGTGTAATACCTCCAGCTTTGTTCTTTTTTCTCAGGATTGCTTTGCCCACTCAGGGTCTTTTGTTGTTCCATATAAATTTTAGGATTCTTTGCTCTAGTTCTTTTTTTTTTTTTTTTTTTTTTTAGTGAGGAAGATTGGCCCTGAGCTAACATCTGTTGCCAATCCTCCTCTTTTTGCTTGAGGAAGATTGTTGCTGAGCTAACATCTGTGCCAATCTTCCTCTGTTTTATATGTGGGATGCCACCACAGCATAGCTTGATGAGTGGTATGTAGGTCCATGCCCGGGATCTGAACTTGCGAACCCCAGGCCGCCAAAGCGGAGCACACGAACCTAACAGCTATGCCACCAGGCTGGGCCCTGAAACGCAACTGATTTTTGTATGTTGATATTGTACCCTGCAACTTTACTGTATTCGTTTATTATTTCTAACAATTTTTTGGTGGCTTCTTCAGGGTTTTCTATCTATAAAATCATGTCATCTGCTAATAGTGACACCTTTACTTCTTCCTTTCCAATTTGGATCCCTTTCATTTCTTTTATTGCCTGATTGCTCTGGCTAGGACTTCCAAAACTATGTTGAATAAGAGTGGTGAAAGTGGGCATCCTTGTCTTGTTCCTGTTCTTAGAGAGATAGCTTTCAGTTTTTCACCATTGAGGATGATATTAGCTGTGGGTTTATCATATATAGCCTTCATTATGTTGAGGTACTTTCCTTCTATACCCATTTTATTGAGAGTTTTTATCATAAATGGATGCTGAATCTTGCCAAATGATTTCTCTGCATCTATTGAGATGATCATGTGTTTTTATTCTTCATTTTATCAATGTGGTACATCATGTTGATTGATTTGCAGATATTTAACTCCATCCCTGGAATAAATCCCACTTGACCATGGTGTATGATCCTTTTAATGTTTTGTTGTATTTGATTTGCTAGTATTTTGTTGAGGATTTCTGCATCTATGTTCATCAATGATATTGGCCTGTAATTTTATGTTTGTGTGTTTTACTTGTCTGGTTTTGGTATCAGGGTAATATTCGCCTCATGGAACGAGTTAGGAAGCGTCCCCTCCTCTTCAATTTTTTGGAAGAGTTGGAGAAGGGTAGGTATTAAAGCTTCTTTGAATGTTTGGTAGAATTCACTGGGGAAGCCGTCTGGCCCTGGACTTTTGTTTTTGGGGGAGGTTTTTGATTACTGTTTCAATCTCCTTACTAATGATTGGTCTATTCAGATTCTCTATTTCTTCTTGATTCAGTTTGAAAGGTTGTATGATTCTAGGAATTTATCCATTTCTTCTAGATTATCCAGTTTGTTGGCATATAGCTTTTCATAGTATTCTCTCATAATCCTTTGTATTTCTGTGGTGTCCATTGTAATTTCTCCTCTTTCATTTGGATTTTATCAAATTGAGCCTTCTCTCTTGCTGGAGTCTCATAATGAGTCTAGCTAAAGGTTTGTCAATTTTGTTTATTTTTCCAAAGAACCAGCTCTTAGTTTCATTGATTTTTTTCTACTGTTTTTTTAGTCTCTATTTCATTTATTTCTGCTCTGATTTTTATTACTTCCTTCTACTGATTTGGGGCTTTGTTTGTTCTTTTTTTTCTAGTCCCTTTAGGTGCATTGTTAGATTGTTTATTTGAGACTTTTGTTGTTTCTTGAGGTAGGCCTGTATTGCTATAAACTTCTCTCATAGTATTGCTTTTGCTGTACCCATAAATTTTGGTATGTCATATTTTCTTTTTCATTTTCATTTGTCTCCAGGTATTTTTTTATTTATCCTTTGATTTCTTTATTGACCCAATAGTTGTTCAGTAGCATTTTGTTTAATCCTCATATATTTGTGGCTTTTCCAGTTTTCTTCTTATAGTTGATTTCTAGTTTCATATTGTTGTGCTCAGAAAACATGTGTGGTATTATTTCAATCTTCTTAAATTTATTGAGACTTGTTTTATGTGGTCTATCCTGGAGAATGTTCCATGTGCATTCAAAAAGAATTTGTATTCTGCAGTTTTTGGATGGAATATACACTGTCTTGACTACTGTAGCTTTATAATAAGTTTTGAAATTAGGTTGTATAAGTCTTTCAACTTCCTTCTTTTTCAAAGCTTTTTTTTTTTTTTTTTTTTTTTTTTGTGAGGAGATCAGCCCTGAGCTAACATCCGCCAATTCTCCTCTTTTTTTGCTGAGGAAGACGGCCCTGGGCCAACATCTGTGCCCATCCTCCTCCACTCTATACAGGACGCCGCCACAGCATGGCCTACCAAGCAGTGCGTCGGTGCGCGCCCGGGATCCGAACCAGCGAACCCCGGGCCGCCGCAGCGGAGCGCGCGCACTTAACCGCTTGCGCCACCGGGCCGGCCCCACAAAGCTTTTTTTTTTTTTTAAGCTATTCCAGGTCCTTTCCCCTTCCGTATGAATTTTAGAAAGAGTTTGTTAATTTCTATTAAAGACCTCTTGGATTTTGATTGAGATTGCATTGAATCTATACATCAATGTCAGGAGATTTGATATCTTAACAATGTCTCTCCATTTATTTAATCTTCCTTAAATTCTTTCACAATATTATATAATCTACAATGTTAAGGTCTTACACATATTTTGTCAATTTTATTCATAGATATTTCATTTTTTCCTGCTATTGTAAGTGATATTTATTTTTATTTCAATTTCCAATTGTTCATTGTTAGGTCATAGAAATACTGTTAATTTTTGTATGTTGATCTTCTGTCCTGTAATGTTATTAAGCTCACCCATTAGTTTTAGTAGCTTTTTTGTAGATTCCATAGGATTTTCTATATAGACTATCATGCTATCTACAAATAGAGACAGATTTATTTCTTCTTTTCATCTGGATGTATTCTTTTTCTTGTTTTATTACACTGGCTGAAACTTCCAATACAATGTTGAATAGAAGTCATGAGTGTTGAAATCCTTGCCTTGTTCCTGATTTTGAGTGAAAATATTCAGTCTTTCATCATTAAGTATCATGTGAGCTTTAAGTTCTTTGCAGATGCCCTTTATCTAGTTGAGGAAGTTCCCTTCTATTCCTAGTATGTTGGGAATCATGATCAAGAATGGATGTTGGATTTTGTCAAATGCTTTTTTTGCATCTATTGAGACAAGATTTTTCATTTTAGATTGTTAATATGATGAATTGCATTGACCAATTTTTTAAAATTATCATGAAATACATATAACATAAATTTACTATTTTAACCATTTTAAGTGTACAATTCAGTGGCATTAAGTACATTCACAATATTGTGTAATCACCACTATCTAGTTCCAAAATATTTTCATCACTCCAAACAGAATCTCATACACATCCAGTCACTCCCCATTCACCCTTCCTCCCAGCCCTTAGAAACCACTAATCTGTTTTCTGTCTTTATGAACTTGCCTATTCTGGATATTTCTTATAAATGGAATCATATAGTATGTGGTCTTTGTGTCTGGCTTCTTTCAAGTAAAATAATGTTTTTGAGGTTCATCCATGTTGTAGCATGTATCAGTATTTCTTTCATTTTTGTGGCTGAATACCCATTGCATAGTAATACTACATTTTGTTTATTCATTCATCTGTCAATAGCCATTGGGTTGTTTTTACCTTTTGGCTATTGTGAATAGAGCTGCTACAAACATTTGTTTACAAGCTTTTGTTTATCACCTGTTTTTAATTCTTTTGGTTATATATCTAGGAGTAGAATTGCTGAGTCATACAATAATTCTATGTTTAACTTTTTGAGGAAGTGCCAAACTATATTCCACAGTGGCTACACCATTTTACATTCCCATCAGCAATGTATGAGGGTTCTAACTTTTCCACATTCTGGCCAACATTTTTTATTTTCTGTTTTAAAAATTATGACTGTCCTAGTGGGTATGAAGTAGCATCTCATTGTAGCTTGGCTTTGAATTTCCCTAATGACTAATGATATTGATTATCTTTTCATGTGCTTATTGGCCATTTGTATATCTTTTTGGAGAAATGTCTATTCAAGGCCTTTGCCCATTTTTAAATTGAGATATTTGTCTTTTTGTTGTTGAGTGTTGTAAGAGTTCTTTTTATATTCTGGATACTAGACTCGTATCAGTTATACAACTTACAAATATTTTCTCCCACTCTTTGGGCTGTCTTTTTACTCTCTTGATAGCATCCTTTGATGCACAAAAGTTTTTAATTTTTATGAAGGCAAGTTTATCTGTTTTTCCTTTTGTCACTTATGCTTTTCAGTGTTATTTTTAAGAAACCACTGCCAAATCCAAAATCAGGAAGATTTGCCACTGTGTTTTCCTCCAGGAATTTTATAGTTTTAACTCTTAAATTTAGGCCTTTGACTCATTTTGAGGTAACTTTTGTATGTGGTGTGAGGTAAGGATCCAACCTTTAGCTATTGATTTTTGTTTAATTCCATTGTGGTCATACTTTATGCCTTGAATCCTTTCAAATTCATTGAGATTTGTTTTATGGCCTAAAATATTGTCTATCTTGCTAAATAGTCTATGTGCACATGAAAAACTGTGTATTCTGCTATTTTTGAGTGGAGTGTTCTATAAATGCCAATTAGGTCAGGTTAGTTTTTCAGTTCTTCTATTTTTTTCTGATTTTCTGCCTACATATTCTATCAATTATTGAAAGAGTAGTGTTGAAATCTCTGACTATAATTGTGAATTCATCTGTTTCTCCTTATAGTTCTATCAGTTTTTGCTTCATGTATTTTGAGGCTCTTTTAGTAGGTGCATAAACATTTAAGATTGTTATGTCCTCTTGATAAATTGACCTCTTTATTATTATGAAACATCTCTCTTTCTCCCTAGTAATATTTTTTATTCTGAAATCTACCTTGTCTGATATTAAGATAGCCAATTGAACTTTCTTTTCATTAGTGTTAGCATGATGTATCTTTTTCATTCTTTTAGTGTTAAACTATATGTATCTTTATATTTAAAGTGGGTTTTTTATAGGCAGCGTATAGTTGAGCCTCACTTTTTAATCCAATCTTACAACCTCTTCCTTTTAATTGGGGTGCTTAGACCATTTACATTCAATGTTACTGTTGATATGCTTGGATTTAAGTTTGCCAGCTTGTGTTTGTTACTTGTATCTCTTCTTTGTCCTATCGTTCATTTTTTTCTGCCTTCTTTTGGATTAACTATCTTTTTATGATTCCATTTTATTCCCTTTGTTGGCTTATTAGCTATAACTCTTCATTATATTTTTAGTGGTTGCTATAAGTATTAAAACATATATCTTTAATTTACTATAATCTACCTTCAAGTAAAATTAAATCACTTCATATATAGGAACCTTACAATAGTATGCTTCCATTTCTCCACTTCCCAGGTTTGTGCTATTGTTATTATACATTTTACTTCTACATATATTAAAGCTCCATAATACATTGTTATTATTTTTGCTTTAAACAGTCAATTATCTTTAAAGAGATTTAAATAATAAGAATAAAAGTCATATATCTATCCACAAAGTTACAATTTCCAGTGTTCTTCATTCTTTTGTGTAGATCCAAATTTCCATCTAGCATCATTTTCTTTCTCCTTAGAGGGCTTCTTTTAACCTTTCTTATAGTGCACATCTACTCATGATGAATTCTTTAAGCTTTTGTATATTGAAAAACTCATTATTTTGTCATTATTTTTTAAAGATTTTTTTGCTGCCTATAGCACTCTAGCTTGTCAGCTTTTTCTTTCAAAGAAGAATAAAGATACCCCAGCCATAGGTAGGTTTCTTACCCCATGCACTGAACATAAGTGAATGCTCTACTGGGACCCTGTGCAAATCTCTGGGGTTTTCTCTGTGCAGTTCTCTCCTCTCCCACACTCTGCCTTAGAAACTCTAGCTGCATAGCCCTCCTTGGACTCCCAGCGATGTCTCATCAAGTCAGGGAGACTGCTGGCTCCACAAGGGGACCACTCCCTGTGCTGCAGCCTGGAAACTTGCACCAGTCATTAATTAGGGGCAGTCAGAGACCTCATTTGTTTCCCATATCTCAGTGATCAGTGTCCTTCATTGCCTGATGTCAAATGTCTTAAAAACAGTTGTTTCATATGTTTTGCCAGTGTTTTAGTTGTTTCAGATAGAAGAGTAAATTTCAGTCATTCTTACTCTATCTTGGCCGGAAGCAGAAGTCATCGATATAGATTTTATTTGGCCTATAAGTGGGGTAAGCCTTGTTATTTAGCACTGCTCTCTGGCTTGGAAGGTCACAGAATGTGTGGAAACCATGGAGTAAAAAGAGCCTTCTTGTTAAGAGATCCAAATTAAAAGTAACTTTACCTCTCTGTCTCTAAAATTTGAGAGTTTTATACAATAACACCAATAGCCTCTTTTAGGTGTAAGTTCTCTGATTCCACATTCCAGCAGTGTTTCCTCAATTTTAGTGTGGCATTATGCACAGATGGAGACTCTTAGCTGATGTCTAGGCCCAGTCTCCTGGGTCTTGCCTTTCTGCTTACTGCCATATTCCCCATGTTGCTGTGTTGCTGTCGTAATCTCTAGTTCAGAAGCAAGAGATAAGCATGAATAAGTGTGTGATACAGGTTCTGGCCTCCTGCCCCCATAGCAACTCAGCTACCTCTCATAAGGTTAGATATTTATGATGTATCTTGGAACAATTTATAAAGCAATCATCTTCGGTTTTCACAACTAAAAGTGTTAAGGGGAGGCTTTGAAATTATACACTTTTTGGTTATTTATTAACATTGTCAAATTGACAAATTGACATCTGTCTTTAGTGGTCATATAGAGAGAAGCTACTGGTCTCACAGCAATTTTCTGGAAAGGAAACTCCAGAATGTTATTTTTCTGGTGTATGTATATTTAATATTTCCATCTACGTCTTTGTAAACTACTTCTTAACTGCCTGGGATCTTTATCTGAAATCATACAAGTGCGAGTCAGTGCTACTGCTTCAGCATCCAGAGAATGAGAGGAGAAAACTTTTCCTAGAATAAATGGGTAGTAAATCACTTTGTGGCCTCTTTTCCTTCCTCATCAACTCCCCTGCCCCCGCCATTCCATTGTGAAATAGGTGAAGTTGGGTAACAGTGAGTGTCTGGAGCAGAATTTGCACGTTTGGAGGTGTGTGTATGCAAAGGGAAAGCCAAGATCCTTTCATTTAGTTTGATGGCATTGGAATGGGAGCAGATGGGAGCAGATTTTGATGATTTGCATACAAGCCTCTGGTCTTTCTTATCTCCAGTTGGTGGAGCCATCTCCTTCTCTTCTAGTATAGCTTTTGTACGTTACAAAATAATACTTAGGCCTTCAGGACACACTTAATGCTAAGGGGATAAAATGCTGACATCAACATGAGCTTGTTAATAACAGCTGCCATTTCAGCAGGTCTATGAATGCACAGACTGAGGCATAGGTGTTGAAGGAAAGCACCAGCAATCTATTATGAGAGCTCCCCATTTCTAGAAACAAATGCCTCGGCGAATAGGATTATTATACTTTTGTTTTTCACCAAAATTACCTCTATTTCTAGAAAATTCTGAGTTTTTTTAAATCTTCCTTGCTTCACACATTAAAGCTCATGGCCTCATAAGTGGGCAGAACAAGCACATGGAAAGGTAGCATTGTTTTCTCTTTTAGCACAATGTCAACTACATAAAAGATCTCTTTTGGTTGTAAGTGACTTAAATATGTAAATATTTGGGCTTGTAGTGATTTGTGCCTTTCAACTAAGCAGGATGTTAAAACAAAAGCCAAAATCTAGACAGCATCTTTTGACAGCCAGTTCAGGGACCACAGACTTGGAAAGACCTTTGGCAGTCAAAAACATCCCTCCTTTGCCAACCCAGAAGCTTTGGATCAATCCCCACTCCTCACAGTTTCCTTGGAGTACTACATAGCCTAGTTCCCACTCTTGGTATTATATTTGGCAAACAACCTCGTTTCTTTGCCAAGTTAACAATACCATGACCTAGCCAAACAGTCCCTTACAGGACACCTGAGTTTTAAAGGTGTGGCGTTTGTGCGTTTCAAATTTCAAAAGCCTGAAACTTGGCATAATTCCTGATATGCCTCATACACTTTTTCTTTCTTTCTTTTTTCTTTCTTTCTTTCCTTCTTTCTTTCTTTTTTTCTCTTTCTTTCCTTCTTCCTTCCTTCCTTCCTTTTGTCTTTTTGTCTTCCTTCCTTCCCTCTCTTTCTTCCTTTTTACATGTTTTTCAAAACAATTTAGTTTACAAAAAGAAAAATGGCCATCTGACTCACAAACCAATGGCCTCCATTTGACCCCCAAAACAAGACTCAATGAAAAAGAATTGAGAGTGAGACCTCTCAGGCTTTGGTTAGTTACCTGGGGTCAGTAGCCAAGGAGTGACCTCATGCTCATGTTGCTGAGGGAAAGCACTTCTTTCTAGGGCACAGACAGCTCAAGGATGTTTTGTTGAGAGTCCTAACCTAGGTTCCTATAGTGACAGCCCATCAAGGATACTAGCACCTGCCCAGCTGGTACTAGATGATTGGCAACATGCTGGGCCCTCTCCAAAGTTACCAGATGATAACAAGCCCACTGTCATTATTTTCCATTTCCTCCCTTTCTAAAATTTGACAAATACATTACAATTATTTGGAGTAGAGGAAGTCTTTATGTAGAAAACGTATTCTAGTTTCTTTTGCTTAAAGAGATCTTCAGGCAAAAGAATGATGAACATGGAGGATTTTAAATAACCAATGGATGCTTGTGTTGAGGTAGTTTTAAAATCTGTTGATAGGACGGTGCTAACCACACACAAATGGGGGGCAGGAGAGTTCCTTCCCACTGAATTTGTGAACAAGGACTGCATGACACCTAGGTTCCTCCACACACCGTTCTAACTGGGAAGCTGATCTGACAAGAAAGAGTGAACCTCTGTTTTAGTAAGTTTTAATTCTTGATCTCAATCTCCTCATCCCCACGCCTTTCTTTTGATCTATCTTTTATTTGATATAATGAGACGTCTTGGCTTTTACATCAGTTAAAGGGTGCCATTTCATGAAATACCAAGATGGTTGCACTTTCGAAGAGTAGCATTTTCAGATCCCACATATATTCAGCCTTGACAGAAGGCTTACTGAAAAATGTCTAAAGGCTCCTACAAAGAAAAAAAGAACAGCATAGGACTAGTGTTTCTCCCTTTGAAACCAGATTTAGCCCTGAAAAGCAACCATTATGTGAATGAGAGGGATAAAGAAGATACCCAGAGGCCAGAGGATTCTGTAACGCAATGACTGAGTTTGTCTCCCTAAAATAAGCTTATGACTTGAGTCTCACATAGTTGAACACCTTACAGATCCAAAGCATGTATGTTCTAAAGATACCGACTGTGCTTGGTTTTTGTTCATGACTTATTTTGTTTCACTACAGCCCCATCAGATGGAGGGGCGAGAATGGGCCTCTGCAATTTACCATCTATGTGTTGATTTGTAACGTGCTGTACAGAAAATTCATGGGAAGGGGGGCAGAAAATCCTCCAATTGGAAATATAAACTTGTTTCATAGAAGGAGCACAAAGTAACAGCAGAGGTGAATGCTAACAAGTGACTTTCCTTTCGCTATTCAGAACAGACAGGGTATTGTGTCCCATTCTGGTTGATCCAGTCTTTGGTTTCACGGTTTTCTGCTCCTTAGGCCAGAATATTGGCGGTGCTTTTCAGAAGTTGTAATTATTACACATTGTGCCTTCAAGGCATGAAGGACCGAAGAAGCTTCAAGAATGGAAATTGTGGGTTTGGAAACAGCCAGCCACTGGGTGCAGCTTTTAGGCTTACCATCCACCAGCAACTGATCTATTCTTTTTAACAATACAGAAATTAATCCAGTGACTCCTGTCTTCCTTTCAAAATTTTAAAACAATAACGACTCGATTGCACCCTTCACCCAGAAGGAACTTTGCACATGAAAGACATAAAATGTTTTGTAGAGCAGAACATTCTTTGAAAGCTCTGGGTGGAAGAAAGCACTTGCTTGAGGAACTTAATTGATAGAAACAGTGCAGCCTGGACAGGGCTGCCTGAGTTCAAAGGCACCGCTTTTAATCCCAAACCATTTTAATTTTACTTAACTTTTATTTCTTTCTGGGTGACTAAACCACAAACTTTTACTAATCTACTGCCAAGTCATTTTTCTTAAGAAGGTGGATATTTTACAAGATTCATAGCCAGGAGCCCTCTGTCAGGAATGCCGGCGGTATGGTTTTGTGCAGATAAAAACAGGCACAGGAAAGTAGGTCATTCTGCTTTGTATGTGGAACAGACTCTGTCTCTGGCAAGTTTGCTTGATTGAAAACACTAAGGCACTAGCCCTTCTTTAAGTTTGGAAATGTAATGCCTCTGGCAATACATGATCTTGGAAAGGGAAGCCTAGTGTTTTCATAGTTGGGATTTTGTGTCAGTAGAACAGCCAGAAGGTCAACTGTTGCAGGGAAAGTCATCCAGTTCACACAGACGCAGCTGGAAAGCTCAGTTTCAGGAGATGACATTTAACATTTTGGAGATGAACAAGAAGAAAGCAGAAATGGCCTACTGCAGCCAGGAAATGAGTGGCTGTTGGAAGAAGCAGTTTAGCAATTTAGATCTCTCATTGCTGGTATGAGAGATCTTATAACATTGCTGTCAGACTGTCACACTATGTGATTTTTTTTTTTAAATGGCCTATCCGAGAGTTAAAGAACTTATAGAACGACCAGGTATAATCCCTTCAACAGAAGTAATTTCTTGAAAACAGCAAACAGGGACATGGGCCAGTTTTGGCTGGTCTGTCTTCATAAAATGAATCACAACACATTTGATCATTTTGACCGTCCTAATAACTAACACACATCAATAGTGCAGCCACTTTTTTTCTTGACATTTATTCTCTAAGGAAAAAAGTGGATTTATTGAAATGATTGTACTCTCTCTTTTTTGTGACTTCTAGTCTTTCTACAGTCTCGCAAACTACTTACCTGTATTGCTCTGTTCGTTCTTTATTTTTGATGGACCAGAGTATTAGTATTAATTGGCTTTAATAGAGTATTCCAGGAGAGTTAAGAAAAAATACATCTGGTTTATTAAATGTTGTATAGACATTGTTTAGTGCACTGTTCTTTAAGGCTGGCACTATTGAATATGAAACATTAATTGAAAATCAACTGGCAAATAAGCCATCTTAAAATGGCATAATCATGAACTAGTCAAGAAGTGTACCAGGGCCGGCCCCGTGGCTTAGCAGTTAAGTGCACGTGCTCCGCTGCTGGCGGCCCGGGTTCGGATCCCGGGCGCGCACGGACACACCGCTTCTCCGGCCATGCTGAGGCCGCGTCCCACATGCAGCAACTAGAGGGATGTGCAGCAATGACATACAACTATCTACTGGGGCTTTGGGGGAAAAAAATAAATAAATAAAATTATAAAAAAAAAAAAAAAAAAAGAAATGTACCACCTCACAGCCATTAGGATGCCTACTATCAAAAAAAAAGAAATGTTGGCAAGGATGTGGAGAAATGAGACCCTTACTGCTGGTGGGAACATAAAATGGTGTAGCTACTATGGAGAACAGTATGGCAGTTCTTCAGAAAATTAAAAACAGAATTACCATATAATTCAGCACTTCTGAGTATATACTCCAAAGAATTAAAAACAGGCTCTCAAAGAGATATTTGTACACTCATGTTCATAGCAGAATTATTCACAATAGTCAAAAGGTAAAAGCAACCCAAGTGTCCATCAATAGATGAATGAATAAACAAAATGTGGTATATACATACAATGGAATATTATTCAGCCTTTAAAAGGAAGGAAATCCTGACACGTGTTACAACACAGATGAACCTTAAAGATATTATGTTAAGTAAAATAAGCCAGTCGCAAAAGGACAAATACTGTATGATTCCACTTATATGAGAGACCTAAAGTCGTCAAATATGTAGAGACAGAAAAAATGGTGGTTGCCAGATGCTGGGGGTGGGGGCAATGGGGTGGTGTTTAGTGGGTATAGAGTTTCAATTAGGGAAGATGAAAAAGTTCTGGAGATGGATGATGTCGTGATGGTTGCACAACAGTGTGAATAATGTACTTAATGGCACTGAACTGTCATACACTTAAAAATGATTAAAATGGTAAATTTTATATTATGTGAATTTTTTCAAAATAAAATATTAGATCAGGAAGTTACCTTAAAAAAAAAGAAAGAAATACAGAGTGGGGTAACGGACACCTGATGCTGCCTTCAGTGGACTCATATGCTTCGTCATTGTTTCCTGCCTGCTCCAGGAACCAAGGAAGCTTTTTTTGGTGTGCTTTAAATTACTTAAGGCCCACACCTTATCTTGCCTCCTTGTCGAGAAAGAATTCACTGCTCCACTTTTCTTCCCCACCTCTCCTACTGTCCCTATGTCCTCACCTTCATTGTAGGGGTCAGCCAGAAATACATAGAGCCATTTGGTTGAGAAACACTGATCACATGGATGTCCATGTAAAATGCTCAGATTGAATCTGTTAACAAGTTGTCTTTTATCACCTTGGTAGAAGGACTGTGGGAAGGGAAATTAAAGGTGCAGGGGAGTTCGGTACTGGAGAACTCTAGAACTGTGAGCTGATTTTGCCCCCAAAGACTTTGTACCAAATTATAACCGTGACCTATATGATGAAGAGACAGGTGAATCCTTACCACGGAAAGGAGTTTTAATTTAAGAGGAACTTAATGACAATTTAGTTTGCTTTCACGAAGTCATCCTTGGTAAGAGCTGTCCCTGGAAAAATGTGGTTATGCAGGATTCATGATAGTCTTGGCCCAGGTTGGGTTGGTTTTCTCCCCTCCATTTATAAGCAAATTACACAGGCTAAGATATAACTGAATTGCTTCCTTACCCCTCACTAACCTGAATTTCAGGATTCATGCCACCCCAGATTTGGGGAAGTTGGACGTTGGACGTTGTATTAGCTTTGATAGCTGTACACTTTCCTCCACTTCTAAAATTTCTCTAAATATGCTTTAATATCGCATATTGAACAAAGACGAGAGATCTGTGTTCCTTATATAAGAGCTATGGCAATCCATATCCTTGCATCAAGGGCCCACCTCCGCAGATTGAGACGATGAGACCCACCAAGAAAAGCAGAAAGTGATTTTGCTTCAAGAAAAATCCTTGAAGTAAATCTCCTTTCTCTATTCCTCCAAGCTTCCGCAGGTTCACTCGATCCAACAGTGTGACGACAGCAGTGCAGGCCGACCTGGACTTCCACGATAACCTGGAAAACTCTCTGGAGTCTATAGAGGACAATTCGTGCTCCGGCCCCATGGCCAGACAGTTCTCCCGGGACGCCAGCACCTCCACCGTCAGCATTCAGGGCTCAGGAAACCATTACCACGCCTGCGCAGCCGACGATGACTTTGACGCGGATTTCGACCCTTCGATTCTGCCTCCCCCGGATCCCTGGATTGACTCGATCACCGAAGACCCCCTGGAGGCCGTCCAGAGGTCAGTGTGCCACCGGGACGGCCACTGGTTTCTGAAGCTTCTGCAGGCAGAGCGAGACCGCATGGAAGGGTGGTGCCAGCAGATGGAGCGGGAAGAGCGGGAGAACAACCTGCCGGAAGACAGTAAGTGCCGCCGCCGCGCGTCTGCGCAGCGGCGCGGGGCTGGGCTTATCTGTGGTTTAGACTTCGGCCTTCCCTTCCCTGCCGCTTGCCCTTGTCTAGCCCTGCAGTTCCACACCAGAAACCAGAACATGTGGACGACCTAGGCGATTGCAGCTAAGAGTCCAGACGCCCTTGCGCTGTACAATAGAAGGAAAACCGCTGGGCAAATGTCTCACCATCTCTAGCTCTAGATCCGTGACTTGTAACTCTAGATCTTTTCTTCTCTCAAAAATACCAGGCTCAACGTGGGGGTGGCCTCATGTTTCTAACGTGGTTTCTCTTCCCCAAGATATTCCTGAAGTGGTGCTGATTCTCAGGGAATTAACAATAAGTCTAACCACGGACACACGTGCATTGGGCATTATAATCTTACAGTTTTATTACTTTCATTAACATAAAATATTAAAACAAGGCTGGTCACTTATAAGCCAGTAGAGGCCACGCTTATTTACATTCTTAAACCTGTTTAGCATGCACTGTGTCAGGTTTATAGAGGCAAACCTTCAGCCATTAAAGCAATTAACACAAATTCCAATTTAATGGGTTAAAATAATGATAAAATGAATGATGAATAAATAAATAACGGAGGCCTTGCACACCATTATTTTCAAACTCAGCCTTTTAACAACAATTCCTATTAACAATTGACAAAGAAGTTACCAGATTACCTCAATTCTAAGGCACATTTTGCACAATTTCAACAACTCCAAAATTGGGATGTAGTTTATAATCAGTGTATATTTTAATGTTGCATGTTTATTTTCCTCTGAAAAACTACTATTAAATGAATAGTGGATCTTCCAACTGATGATATTTTTGAATCAAAGAAATTTAGTGGTATGCATTAAAGCCTATCTTCGTTTTTGTGTGGGAACCACCTAGAAGAGCATTGTCATCATGTGGCTTTTTAGAGCTATTTTTTAAATCATCATTTAACTTTTTATCATGAAAAAATTTTAAAACATGCACGAAAGTAGAGAGTTTAATACAGTGAACCCCCATGTACCCATCGCCCCATTCAATAATTGGCCAGTCTCATCTTCCTATCTTCCCCCACTTGTTGTCATTTTTGCCAGAGTATCTTAAAGAAAATCCAAGATGTCATGTCACTTCACTATACATCTCACACTGATAAGGACTTTTTTTCCACATAACCATTGTGCATTATCATCCTTAACAAAAATAGTAATAATTTCTTAATAATTAGATCTAGAGCAACTGTAAATCACGTTAAATAGACTTCCTAAGTGAGCCAAACTAATTGTGTCAAGGAACGATGAGTTTTCCATAAAGGAAGTATTTTTTATGAAAACTGAGTCTGGAAAATAGACAGCAGGTTGTGGGGTTTCCTCGCTGTGTGCCCCGCCCTGCTCACAGCTCTTCTCTGTTCTCACCCCTCCTGCCTGGACCCTCCCAACTGGCTGACGAGCTTATTTGTCGCCTTTATGAGCCGGTTAGAAAATCCATAAATGGGTTTCTGTAACGTTCCTTTTGTTCTTTCATATTACGAGTGCAAACAACTTAGCAGTGGACAAGTAGATCTCCTTGACACTTGCCCCTGACAGTTGATGCCACTGCAGGCTCACCTGAGTGCTGGACCACAAGCAGGATTCGCTTGTTGCCCTGGTAACGGGTGACTGAGGCACCCCCCAGCAGCAGTGGGGGGGATAGGTTTCAGTAAGAAAGTCTTAGCAGTTGCACCTTCTTATTCTCCTTTCCCCTTGTGGGCACACCCAAAGTTTATTACATTTTCCTAGAAAAAATGACAGTATCTAAGGAGCAATGGCATCCTGTGTGCTGCTCAACAGAACAAGCTATGGTTCAGATTTGAATTCATTCAATTCATTGATTTGGTACTCATTCTGGCTTCCTGGTTGGCTTCCAGTACGACCTAGGGAAGCTGCTCATCTAATGTTTTCTTTTAATCTGATGTTTTCTTCCAACCCGAAACTAGATCTGCTAATCTTAACCCAGCTCGATAATGATGCATGAGGATAGTTGTATACAGATTTAGGAAAATCTTCCTTGAGACTAAGGAGCTATGAAAACAATTTAATGTATTTTGATACAACCACATATATTTGAAAGGTGAAAATCTTCTTGGAAAACCAAGTTCTTATTCTGTGTTTGGGATAAAAAAGAAGCATATTTGTATTTTAAATGTACACTACTGGTAAAGACACAAAATAATGAACATGAAGGAACTGCCCAATCATTCATTGTTCCAGAATTTTACTTCAGATGTTACTTAAAATGTTGATTTATAAAATAGGACTTAAACCTATTCCATATGAAGGTATTCTGTTATCACAGTATTTGTTATAACAAGATTTGTTCCAAAGAATAATAATTTGCTGTCTTTGTACATGAAGGTGCCACTGCCCCACCATTAATAAACTGTACTTCTTGAGGACGTTTTCTTCAGAGTAGTGATGAATTTTCTCAGATTTACCTCTTTGTTTTACGAGCTTGCCGCCTGGGGAGTGGTTCGAGGGTCATGGGTGTAGAGCAAGCAGAGATAACTAGGGGTGGGAGTATTTTTTGGTGCTTTGCTTTAAAGTATCCAACCGAGTAAATTAGTTTTGGTTGACAAGTATGCAATGAAGCCTGCTTCTTTGGGGAGTTGGTCTTCCTCTGTAGTTTGAAACGTTTTAATATCAGAACCCCTTTTTCTAATTAAAAAGAAAATTACGCTCAATACCAATCCGTGTAAGAGGAGGAACAGTGAAGCCCTTTTGGAGAGGGCCCAGAGTCCTGTCAGCTCAGCCTCCACCGCTCCTTGGACCAAGGTCCCTAACAACCGCCACTCCCCACAAAAAAATCCTAAGATTCCTAAAATTCAGTTTGAAAGCCGATGATCTATAGTGAAAAGTCTAAATTATTAACTTTTAAAAATATAATTTTATAACTTTAGGTCAAACTGCTAATACAAAGTTTAGAGGTAAATGCCCTTTATGTATGCTTTTTTAAATGTACAAAACTAGTTCATATTAGTAACATCTGTTCATATGAAGCCCATTTAGCCTACAAAATATGGCTTTTCCTTCAAGACTCAGCTTGGGCCTCACCTTCTGGAAGTCTTTGCAGAATGCCTCCCCTCAAGCTGAATTGGGAGTCTCTCCCAGGTGCTTCTGTAGTAGCCTGTACATTTGTCCATCAGATATTTCCAACATTATTTTATGGTAATCTATGTAGCTCTCTCCTCCACCGAGAAATGAGCTCTCTGAGGACAGAAATTATTCTTGTCTCATTCATCTTTATATCCACTGGCCCCCTGACAGTTCCTGGCACATAGTAGGGGATCAGTGAATATGTATTTGAGTCATGGAAATATTTTGGAAATTCTGCTTTACAGAGTATTTTACTTAACAAAACCTTTCTTCGTAAGTAGCTGCAAAATACTCAATAAGTAACTAGCAGTTATTGTTGCCAAAAGCTGGAAGGGGTGTTCCTTTGTGAGGTGGTGAGCCCTTCTGATCAGAGCAAGGATTGGGCAGAGAGAGATGAGCACCTCCACAGAAACAGGAAAAGGGACTTGTGTGTTGGTCACCTGGATGGTCTAGATGAACCCCGAGTGTCCCTTCCAGCTTTTGGGATGTGATTTCATTCCACGAGCTCTTGAAGATTTCCTCTGTCTTTCATGTCCTGGGAGGTACAAAACAGGAGCTTCCATCTCCCAGCATTCCAGAATTCTAAAGAGTGCAAACGTAAACTCATATGCCGGGTCCAAGAGTCGGCAATTTCAAATGAGGCAAATCCAAATCAGGGAGGATCTGACCAGAAAGCCATAGCAACAACCCTCCTCAGGAAGAAAGGGAGAATTTAAGCACATGAAAGAATATTCATCTTGTCCTTACAATACCCCCTGGCAGTGGGCTAGGGACTTTGACAGGTGTTGTTTTATTTGCCCTCAAAACAGCTCTCTGGCAGTATCTTGTCCAAGGTCACAAAACACAGAAGTGTCTGATGGAACAGATACAACATGAATAACATTTGACAAGATAATGATACTTTGTTTGTCGCCTGGTGCTGTCCTCTAAAGCTCTCCATACATTTCTGTCCCCGGCGCCGTGGCAACCACAATTCTGTTCTGATAACTGGGCCTGGAGTTGCAGAGGGCCTTTGTTTTACTAATTCTCTAATTTAACCTTTTCCTTATTTATAAGAAGGATGGTGAGAAAGAGAGGCCAATCCTGTTTGGCAGGCATAGCCAATATCTGAATAACGAGCTTAAAAAATAAAAATCTGTGTACATCCAGAAAAATAGCTTTGATAAATGGGTCAAGCACAGATATGTCTATCTCTCAGCCAAGCTACCTTATGTGTTCCTTGGGTCCTATATAAGCAAGGCCTCTCTTCAGGGTACATGACGAAGGTAGCTCCTTGACAAATCCCTCCCAGGAGGGCTAGTCTTCCAAGTTATCATGGGGAGATCAGCAGATCTCCAGAGTGAGTGAAAGGAAGATTCTAACCAGACTTGCTTAATTTATTTTGTGGGGCACCAGAATTATCCCAATTTTTAAATATTTAAAAATGTTTGGTGAATGTACTTAATGCCTCTGAAGTGTACACTTAAAAATGGTTAAAATGGTTGATCTTAACATATATTTTATCACACACACAAAAAAATGCCCCCTCTCAAAAAAAACTTACAGCAGCTGAAGGAGGTGGAATAAGCCTGCTATCATTGTGTTCATAGTTATTCACCATGCTTATAAGAATGTAAGGTATATTGTTACATACCTTCCTGAATTCGGAATACAGTATGTCCATGGTAAGGGCAGGCGACGGGGGAGGTAAGAATAGAACCTATTTGTTCAATGGAACTTGAGGTACAGATTTTGGGCACGGGGTGGTTGCAATCATCTTCCTCTATTAGAGAGTTAAAGAAGAAAGGAGCCTTCCAATTTTAAATACTTATCCACTTATTTATTATTTTATGATGGCGTTATCCTAATTCTGACAGCTGCTTCCTAGGGATATTGTGTTCAGCATTCCAGGACTGGAAAACACTTTCCTGGTTTACCTGAGACTGGATAAATGTGCGTAACGAAGGACAGAATGAAAACAGGCGCTAACAGTCGCCTAGTAACCACAAGCTATCGTGTGAAAAGTATAACGATAAATGCGTTGGGTGTGTGGAGCTATTATTTTCCTTGATAAAATAAAAGCAGAGCGAGGACTTTATTTCTTGTTTTAAACCTTCCTCCCTAGCAGCCGATAGTAGGTTTTTGGCTTGATAACAAAATAATGAAAATCTGCCGTGAGCGAGGTTTCCTCCAAGCCAGGCAGCTGACAGAATGCTTGTTCCTGCAGCACTTGAAGTAAAATGATACAAGCTTTTCTCAGACAATGAAGCCCTTGTGTGAAACAGCTGTCTCGGGGAGATGGCTCAGTGCTATTTGACAGTGGCTTGTATGTTACATAGATGCGTCTGGTATTATCTGACCGGAATGAAACGACCAGATGGAACTGAATGCTTCTAACCAGGAATGCAGTCTACCACTGCGGGTTAAAAACAGAGGCTCGGGTTTCCATGGCCCTGGGATGAAATACTGGTTGATTGTACTTGGAAATCTATCTTTGCCTCCTGAATTGTGGACAACTTATATGTGGAATTTTCAGGCTTTATCTGAAATGAACTGATAAACCTAGAGCATGTGCAGGAGGCAGATTAATTCTGCTTTGCTTTTGCCCGGTAATAGCATCCAAGTTAGTGAAACTTGGTCTTGAGTCCCCCAGAAAGCTTGCGAGCCTTGGCAGCGAACGTGGGGCTGGTGATGAAACCTGAAGTGGGGTTTGCCTGGTTTCAGGTTGAGTTACGGAAGCCGTGCACAGTCATCATTGTGACCGTCTATCATGCGATCGCCAGGCTTACTCTGCCTGGTGTCTCCTGTGGCATGTCTCTACAGCCTGTGAAGCAGTGGGTGGCAGGCAAAGGAGCGCTCTATGATTTCTGCAATTCACCTGCCTCAAACCTTGTATATTTCTAAGGGGGTGAAGTGGGTGCATCCTAGCTCCTTTCTGTTTTATTCTCATCTTCCTTTTGAAGTGACCTTCAGAAGGTCCCTCCCCACCCCCACCTCCCGTACACACCGATACATGCACACACGCATGCATGCACTCACACACACACACTGCATAGTCTCTTTTTTAAGGTCTGGCCAACCTGATATTAGTGACCACAGAAGAAGCGGCAGTAATGAAAACGAAATCGTGTAATGTGCCTTATGTTTAACCTTCTAGAATGCTCAGTTAATTTTGCTTTGCATAGCACTGGGCACAAAGAGGAAGGTGTTGGTGCCAGAAGGACATTACAGAGCATCTTTTTGTGGGTGTGTTTCACTGGGAGTGGTCTTGAGGTTGAGGAGGGCGCTGAGGCATGGAGAGGTGAAGTGATGTGGCAACGTGAAGGCAGAACCAGGCCTGGGAACAGCTCTCCTGTTCCCTAGGCCAGTGGTGTTCCCCTTAGTCCAGACTGTAGAGAGCCGGAGGTTGCAGAGAGAGGGACTGACTCATGGAGCAAGATCTCTGATTGTGCTCTCTAACAATAACTATTTTTGTGGAATATAATTGCAGTGGACTTCAAACACAGTACTTTTCTTCTGTATTACCAAGGGAAGTGTTAACTAATTTCACTGCATTCAGTTTCAAAGGCTCAAAAACTGTTTAATCTATGTGATGTATATGATGTTACTATTTCATAGTTGATGTAAATTGAGATATGGATTGAAGCATAACCATCTTTTACAAGTAAGATTCCTGGAGTATGGACTGGGGGAAAAAAAGTAAAATTAGCTGACTTTTTGAAAACTTGCTCTTTACAAACAAAACAATGTTTTTCCCTATGTTTTAGTCCTGTGGAAGCTCTGAGTTTAGTCTATGGGAAAATTTCTACTTGAGAATTCTATTCTTTATTCATTAGCCACCAAGTTTTGACTCCTTAAGAAAGAAAAGCACTCTTGTTAAATGCAGAGCAGCCACTGTCAGCCAGGAATGAAACAGATCCATGTTTTCTGTGGAGACCTTTTTTTGACAGCGGCTCTGGGTCACAAATGTATTTGAGATGCAGCTGGGCAGTTGGTTGGAGAAATTCTTTTCCACAAGGACACACTTGTAAATAAAAATGTGGAGACAACTTTTTTAAAATTCCTTTTTCCCTCCTTTACCCCTAAAATCTACAACATTGGGGAAAAAAGAAAAAGTCAGTAAAAAATCAAAAGTCGAGGATAAGGAGGTTTAATTCACCCACGAACGTGTTCAACTTATCCCAAATGGCTTGGCTTTCCAGCCTATGTCGGCACAAATAGCATTATAAACAGAAACTCAAGAGGAATAATAGCCCAGCTAAGACTATATTAGCTACTTAAGTAGTCAAGACTATAACTTAAAAAGTGATGCTAGACCAGGCAAAACCTTAAAGAATCAGAATGCTTAAGGCCTGGAATGTTGCAGTTAATTTATTTTCCTGGTTAACTTAGAGTTTGTAGATGAGTCAGTTAATTTTGAAACTTACTCCTTCAACAGAGTGCCAGGAGTTACATGGGCACAGTCTATGCCATCAAAGGGCTTGTGGTCTGGTTAGAAAGTCAGACATATAAATAGATTGTGCTGGAAAGAACACGGAAAGAGCAGAGACGGAGCTAAGCATGGGAATTTGAGGAGCACTGCAGAGGGAGAGGTGAAAGGAGAGAGGGCTTTCTGGAGGAAACACACCTGAGCACAGCGGGAGGGGCCCAGGTGGGCGCCAAGGCAGGAGGCATCCCCAGCTTAGTGGTAGCCTGAGCAAAGACACAGAGGAGAAAGACAGCTTTTGGATTTGGAAAACTGGGGGCACAGAGCACTGAGGGGGTGGGCAGAGGTAAGGCTGGACAGGTGGGCCTTGCCTGGGGGCCGTTGAAGGGAGTTTCCTGCTTATCCCACGGATGATAGGGAACCACCGAAAAGTTCTAAGCATGGGAATTATGTGAGATAAGAAGACCCTCTAGTTCCCTTCATGAAACCAAACCTCCAAGATTGGCAAGGGAAGGAGAATATTCATGCTGTGGATGGAGTGGTGGGGCCTTGTAGTCCTAATTGTGATCAACTAGGAAATCCTGAGGGGAACATGGATTTGGGGAGACAAGAGGTGTCGAGCGGGTGGTGAGATCAGCTACACTGAAGCCTGAGGGCTTGGTATACACCAGAGTTACACGTGTGAGGAACAGAAACGTATTTTGCAAAATAGCTGAAACCAAGAGAAGGGATGAAATCACTCAAGGAGAATAAGGAAGTGGGCTCAGGACTGACTCTGGTGTTCAGCGTTTATGAGGTGGAGTGAGAAAGAAGTCCCTGAGGAGCAGGAAGGCAGCGGCAGAGTCAGAGAGTGTGTTGTGGGAGCCAAGGGAGCTGAGTTTCCTTTGTGCCAAATGCAGAGAGACCCAGGAAGTCAAGGAGGGTGAGGAGAGAGCAGACTGCAGGGAGCAGAGGGACAAATGGGAGCCAAGGAAGCAGAGAGAGGCCAAGGCATTCTACCCTTTGGAGAATTGAACGTTTAACGGACTGTATTAGTCTGCTAGGGCTGCCACAACAAAGTACCGCAGACCGGGTGGCCTAAACAACAGAAATTTATTTTCTCACAGTTTTGGAGGCTAGAAGTCTGAGATCGAGGTGTTGGTTTCTTCTGAGGCCTCTCTCTTTGGCTTGCAGCTAATCTTCCCTGTGTGTGTCTGTGTCCTGATCTCCTCGTGCTATAAGGACACCAGTCATATTGGATTAGGGCCCACCCTAATGACCTCTTCCTAACTTAATTACCAATTAAGGCACTATCTCCAAATAGACACTTCTGAGGTAGTGGGTGTTAGGACTTCAACACGGATTTGGGGCGGACACAATTCAGCCCCTAACAGGAGAGAAAGAGGAATTTTATATTAGCAAGAGGGGATCATGAGATTGGGGAGGATTTTTCCCCCCTTAAAATGGGAGAGACTTGAGAATGCTCTTAGGCGTCTTGGGTAATGCTCTAGTGGAGAGGCACAGATTGCAGAGAGAGGGAAGGACTCATGGAGCAAGTTCTCAGAGCAGCCAGGAGGGAATCAGGCCAAGGACACAGGCAGATGGGAAGAGTGGATGTAGAGAAGTCTTTAGGGTGGCACAGGTAATGGTCATGGACAAATGGTATTAGGCATGAATGTAAGTAACTCTCTCCTGGAACCTGACATCTCTGCTGTTGTCAATCTAACCTGAAGGGTCTGCTGCTCGCCCATCATGTAGGACCTCTACACTCTTTAGAGGTTTAGGGGGCTGTGTGGAGGACAAGTATTAGGAGAGGCAGAGCATTGAGAATATTCATGCCTGACTTCCTCCATTTTCTTCATCTCACAGGAGGCAAGGTTATTGTTGAAGATGAGGGAGCAGGGATCGAGTTGCAAGTGAATGAGAGTTAGGAAAGGAGAGTCAGAGAGGGAGGTAACAAAGACCATCTCCAAGTACTAATGAACAGCAGTGAAAGATCAGCTAAGTTTGGAGACCATGGGTTTACAGTGGCTCTAAACCCTGTAGCTAAACACTATTTAAACATAGGGTGGGAATATAGCTCTCCAGGCCAGTAGGATTTATCTGGCATACTCTGCACCTGAAGATGGGCCTTGTTTTGCAGTAGCAGCAGCTGCTCAAGAGGAGGGTTCTGACCCTTCATTTTGCAATGAGTCTGTTTTCTGCACGAGGCTCTGGCTTGGTGGTCTAGGTGTCCAGCATTGGTAAAGGTCCTGTCTCCTCTGTGTATCTCTGTCACCCAGCAGCCAGCAGGCCACTGTTTTAGCTCTGATAGGTGGAGGAACTATGCCAGACTCTCTGGGCCCTTGAATAATTGTTATGAATTCCTAATATATACAGACCAAAGAAATTATTCACCCACTCATTGACACTTGTCTAAATCTGCCTGAATGAAAGCCACAAAAAAGAGGACATTCAGTCAGTCCACACTATTGGGGAAAGGGGTCAGAGTGTGAAGATTAGCAGGAGAAATAATTCCCTGTTTTGGATCATGCCACCTTTTAGTTTCCCAGGTAAACGCCCAAGAACTGAAGAATGTCCATATGACATAGGAGTTATAATTCTTGCTATGTTCTAACAATTTTCGTATATTATTTCATTAAATAATCAGTAATCCAGTGAAGATAGTAATATGATCATTTGATAGATAAAGAAAACAGAGTCTAAAAGTACGATAAATTCTCCCAAGATCAGCAGCTGGTAAGTGGCATTCCTGACTCCAACACCTATGCTCTTTCCAGTGTATTACACACAGAGGAAGTTAGACTGGAGAAGAAGTATACTAGGTAAAGCACAGTTAGCCGGCAGGGTCTGGGAAGCACTCCACCCCGCGTGTCCACTGCAGCAAGCTTCACCACTGGTGGGGCAGCCAGACATACTCTGTTGTATTGATGTGTAACGTCCAGGTTTCAGGGAAGTGCGGTTGAGGGTATAAGAAATGTGTCTATTCTTCTCTGTTTCTAAGGCCTAAGGTGGGCCTGATGATTGTGGAGTTGGCCTAGTAAATAAGAATTGGAAGCAGTCAGAGAAACCAGTGCATCTGCCTTTTCAATTCTAGAGACCCAACTCTTCTTGGAATTGTTTTTTTGTGTGTGAGGAAGATTCCCTCTGAGCTAACATCTGTTGCCAATCTTCCTGTTTTTTTTTTGCTTGAGGAAGATTAGCCCTGAGCTAACATCTGTGCCAATCTGACTCTATTTTGTACGTGGGTCACTGCCACAGCATGGCTGCCAACAAGTGGTGTAGGTCCACGCCCAGGATCTGAACCCACGAACCTGGGCTGCCAAAGCAGAGCATACTGGACTTAACCACTACACCACAGGGCTGGCTCCCTTCTTGGAATATTAAAGGATATATATGTTAATTAGGCTTAAGAATTTTATTTTTTTCAAACACAAGTTCATACATGTTTATTACTGAACCAACCTACTAGTGCAGAAACATAGAATCAGAGAGAAAAATCATTTTCCCAATAAAACATGTCCACCTATCCAGATAGCAGTGATGTTTTCAGCTTGATGTGGTAAGATGCTAGTGACCTTGATACAGCATAAATATGTGTGTCATCTCACGTGCAATTCCTTATAGATCCAGCCTGGTTCTTCTCCAATGTCTCCTGTTGGAGTTGTACCTGATTTTATTACCAGTTTTCATCCAAATCTTTTGGGGAATGGGATGATTCTGCTTTTATTTCTTGGCCAGGAATCGCTTGATCCTACAAGTCTTGTGAGAAGACATGGTGAGGCCCAAAGTCAACTGCACACACTGCGATGGCAGAGAAAGGGAGAGAGAGCTATGCTTATGGATGTGAAATACTCATTTTTGACTCAGCAATAAGTCTGGCATATCCCCAAAGGAAACGATGTGCTGCAGCAGCACACTGAAACTCCATGCAGCTTTGCTATGGATTCCCTTGCAGGGTTAAAAAGAATTGTTCATTCTCTTCATCCCTGTGCCTTTTATAACACCTCCTTGTTCCAAAAATAGAAATCATACCCCATGGGGGTCAGTGGAGGGAGGAGGTATGCTCTTTTCTAAATGTCTGGGTTTTTGATTCAATGTAGCCAGGAGATTTAAAATCATAGTTTTCATAAAAGATCCCCACACACACCCCAAATAGTCTTTGTCTGCTTCTCATTATAATGTATAATCTTTAAAAGAAAAACCAAAACTTGAAGCTTACACCCACCATCTTTTTCAGGTGATCCCTGGATCCTCCATTCTTTTCACAACTGGAATTTCTTTGTGCAACAATCACTTTGCCTAGATTTGCTTTGTCCTCCCATCCTAATGTGGGACAGGGGTCGGGTTTGCTGAGCTTCTTCAAATTCTCCTATTGACTCATTACAGCCACCCCTCTTCTATCCGTTGGCACTGGCTAAAAAGTGTTGATGCAAGAAAGAAATCACCCTCAGACGGCTTCACTCAAGTAGATTCAGACCCAATTTTCAGTAAGTGTTGAGAGAAAAGAGTACAACTGGACCAGGAGTGAGAAGACAGGGTCCAGGCACCGTGGGTCCCAGGAAGGCACTTCCCAGTTTTGGCCCAAATTTTCTCAAATGAAGTCATATCTGCCCAGCCTTACAGGGTCCTGTGAGGATTAAATTAGATGTGCATATGAGAGTGCTTTGAGATACAAGGTAATACTATAAATAGGCAGACTTTTGCAAAAACCAAGCAGTGATGGCCTTCCAAAAGATCTTCCTGGCTTTATGTGGGGAACTAACCCAGGCCTGTTCTCTCTATTAGGATCTCCCATAAGCATCTATTGTGAGATGAGAGATTTCTAGAATTGTAAGGGGGGGAGTTAATAAAGAGGTGTCCACTTCTTAAATGGAAGGAATTTAGTTCAACAGTGTTTTCAGTTGTTGTTTTGTACTTCCACTGAGGGATAGACTAACAAAAGAGCTGGGGAGAAAAGGAAAGAAAGAAAGGGATCTAAGAAATTAACTATCAGGTTGCTTATAAGACTCCTAGGGAGATCAGACTTACGTATATAAAAAGAGTGGCACAGCAAAACAAGGCCTATAATATGATTAAATATTACACAAATGGTATAAATCATGGTTAAAAGGCAGGCCTGGGGGAATACAGTAGAGATCAGTATTCTGGAAGATGCATTGAATATGCCCTAAGGGAGATGGATAGTAAAAACTGTCAACTACATTTGATTTGAACAATCTGGAAAGACTATATGGACCAGAATGTGAAGGAAAATAACTAAACAGAACCCCAGGAGCACATCTTTCTCCTGGATCAACAGAGCCTTAAGACGCCCCATTCTAGCTTTCAGAGAGTCTGCTACACTAAGCCATGGAGTCTCCACTGTCCTAATGGGATTGCCCCAATCAAATGCTCTCTTGTTTACACTCAAGAAGGCCCTTAGCTGTCACCTTTCTAGGACCAGGAAAGAAACTTTCATGAACTTGGGGATGGGACTAAAATATTCATTGTCTAGTCCAGTGGTTTCCTCTGGTGAGGGTGGCAAATGAGACAGAAGTGGAGAACATATATTTTATCTGTAGGGCTTCATTTCAATGGAGAGAGAGAAAAAAAAAAAAAGAAAAACAAATTCAGAAGCAAATTTTTAAAAAATTAACATTCCTTCCTCTGGGGTAGAGCACATACATAGCTGTTTGCTATATCACCCTTTGTACTTTCATGTGTTTTAATTTCTTTCCAAATAAAAAGACAGTGGCATTTTCAAGTGACGATTGCTAAAACAAACTGCTTGGCCCAGAGCCAGTTTTCATATTGCAACTGATACCACCCCAAACCATGTTTTTTGTTTATTTGTTTGTTTTCCATTTCTTAAGAGAGAGCACAAAATCACGGAATGTTCTCTAACAACCATTTAAAGACTTCACTGACCTCTGAATTGCTCAGTCATGCTCATTCCCATCTCTCCCAATCCAACTAACCTAACCGATCCCGAACATTTGTATCTGTGTGTGTATGTTTGGCATAAGTCTCTCCCGCTACCCCTCATCAGAAGGTAGTCCATGAGGGGAAGACTTTGCCTTGCTTTTCACATGTCATATCCATCCAGCACAGTTCCTGGCACATCGTATGCCCTTAATAAATATTTATTGAGTGAATGAATGAACTCCCAGAACCAACATGGACTGTCCCTGCTCCATGAAAATGTAATTTGAAGATCTGCCTTGCCCACCATCTTTCACATAGATCCCAAGTGTCCTTTCAGGCTCCTCTGGCTTTTTTGGCCATGGCCTTGAGGGCCAGGCCAGCCTCTGTAAAGTTAACTGCCACCGTGCTACAGCAAAATAGTGAGATGCAAGGCTAACCCTGGAAAGATGCACTGTATCTAGGCCTCTTCCAGAACTTTCTACAACCAGGTTGGGCTGTTTTATATGCATGGGAAAAGCCCCTAGTTGCACCCCATATATCTCATTTACTATTGCTCCCTTATCTTTCTTTTCCTAGCATCCTTGATGAAGTATTTTTCTTTCCAGCCTGCTGAAGTTGGTATGGAACATTTTAGAGTAATTTCAAAATGACGTTAAGATGCTTCTTTCTTCTTTTTCTCATTTCTTTACCAACTCTCAGCCTTTTTTTCCGCTACTTTTCCTGTTTTTGGTGTTTACCATTTACTGTTTATTAGTTTTCTACTTCCTCAAGGCCTGTGTAACAAATATGAAATTTACTTTCAGGAGAAAAAAGTTATCTCACATACCAAGTGAATGTCTAATGGAAAAACAAAACAGAACTAATTCCATTAGAGCTTCTTTCTTAAAAATGAAGGTGAGTTTTTAGTTCTCTAGAGAGAAAACGTGGAGAGCAAGGAAGTAAGAGTTATCGTCTGCTTGTCCCAAGCCCTCCTGTTTCATGGTGTCACTGTAGGCCCAAATCGTCACCTCCCTACCATGGGCCTAGGAAAGATCATCACTCAGACACTGGAAATGCAGATAATCCTGGAGCCAATAGGGAATTTCCACTCAAGGAACATGATGGCAGAAACCTGGGAAACAAAAGGGCCACAACTCCACCCCACGTTTTTGCTCCAAATCTAGGGCTTTCGCCAGACCATGCTGAATGGGGAAAGATGTCCCTTGTTTTACTTTCAAGAAGCATCAAGTTAGCCCCTACCTACGTGGTTGGGTGTTGCCCGAAAGATTGTTTGGAGCAGTGCCTTCTCCTCAGTTGAGCATCACTGTCTTCCTGAGCTCCTCTTACTGTGGCAGTCTATTATATAGTGCAGGTATTCAGGGGTAATTGAGAACCATTAGCTCAAAGTTTCAAGGTATATCAGAAGAGCTCGAGTTGCCATGTCAGTTCCTAGGAGCTATGCAATCCCAACCAGCCGATTGGAGACCTAGGTCCTAATTCTAAGCTCCCAGGATTCATTCTGAGATTTGCTGGTATCACAAGCCTACTCTTCAGCAAGATAATTCAGAGAGGTTTCCAGGAACCTCAGAGTTTGCCTAAAGCTGTGCGTTCATTTAGGAAGTGCCTTCTCAGACCTGACTCTGATCTGGGCGGGTCTTCCAAAGCACATCGCTGTCCCAGGCAACCAAGGATGTCTGGTCACCTTTGAATAATCCAGACTTTGGTTTTTCCCTCTTTGCTTCTGGGCAGAGCAAGCGTGGGGCACACAGTTGGCACACCCACAGAGGAAGTGTAGTGTCCTGATCCTAGGTGATGTTAAACACTGAGTGCTTGCTATGTATCAGACACGGTCCTAAGCAATTTACATACGTTACTGCTTTTAACCCTCACAACAATCCTACAGATAGGTACCATTGGCCCCATTTTACATATGAGAAAACAGAGATCAAGTGACCTGTCCAAGGCAGTGGCTGGTAAGTGTTGGAGCCAGAACCCTCAGCCCACTCAGGGCCTGCACCCTTAACTGCTGTGGTGCCCTGTGTCTCCATATGCTGTCCTTTCGCTTCGGGGGGTGTTGAGATAGGGAGAGGAGGCCTCACACAACGGATTGATCAGTTAAAGAGGAAAAGGATACCCATCCCAAAAGATTTTAAAAGCAGAATGAAAAAAAGAGAAAACTTAGGCCTGAGGAATTGTTGCCATACAGCTGTCACGGGGAACCCCTTGCTATCACTGAGGCGGCAAATTTGAGCTGTTTGGCATGACTGCTGACATGTTAGAAAGTTCGTGAATGCCCTGAGTTACATGTGTGGGAAGGCCGAAATATTTGAGCAGTTCCTAGGCATCATGTGCCTCAGAAACCACCATCTAGCCTGGCGATTTTAAACAGAGAAGCAAATTACTAGAAAACACTGGATCAAAATGAAGTTCCTTTTTCTTTTGTTTTCTTCTCCTCAGACTTGGTGAGGAAGGAGGTCAAGAAAGGGAGACCTAATTCTGCTCTGAGTCTCAGGCTCTATAAATTCAGAACAAAACAACAACAGCAAAAACAGTGCTTCAATCCTGTAATGTGCCTGCCAAAAAGATTTCAGAACGGGGCAACGCACTTCTAAGAAGTCTCCCCTCTGGTTTTCTATGTGGGCCGGGAAGGGGCAAGCAGGGCGCCTTCTCCCCTTCCTTCCTGACAGGGAGGGCGTGTTGAGAACTGCCTGGTGGCAGGGCTCCAGCAGCGCAGCTGTGCCCCGGTCCCCACTGGGTGGAGGGAGAGCCTTTGGGACAATGCAGACCTCAGGACAGCTCTGTGCAGAGCGGCTCCGCCCCGTCTCAGCACGCCCATCAGTTGAAAGGTTCTCGCCTTAGACTGCACGGAAGGCAAGAAGTAGCTTGCAAAGGAGAAGATTTTCAGCACAGTGCATAGAGAATTAAACCTATATTAACAATAAAATCGGTCTGTGGAGTGGAAAAGCTGGGACGGTGCTGGTGTTCCCTAGGCAACAGGCTGAAAATGTTCACTCCTTAGAAAATCTTTCAACTGGCCATGGCTCTTTCCTGACAGTACCAGTAGCTGAGCTCCGGAAAAATAATGAAGGCTATGGATGGGATATGGTGAGTGCCAAGAGATCCCCTCCAAGTTAGGACTGCCTTCCTGGTGTTTGGATTCGGATTAGAAAAACAAGCTAGCAGACCGTGATTGCTGACACCAGTAAATCCGTTAACTCTGCCGGTAAACACTTGAAATTCATCCCTGCAGTCAAAGGAAAAAAAACAAAACTCTTTGCCTCTTCTCTTGGTAACATCCAGGGCTGTGATGGAAAACTCCGTTATTCCTAAGAAATTTGCCTGACGAGCATGTTTTTTTTTCCAAGTTGGTTTTATACTTTAACCTGGGAGCCTCTGTTACATAGACCAACAGAGGAAAAAGGGTGATTGGGCTGTGTGCGTGTGCGCGTGCAGGATGCATGCTGTTTTCCCTAATTATGGCAGCGTAACTTCCTCTTTGCTTTCCCAGACTCAACAATGAGACAGAATGTGTAAACTTCTTGTATGTTTGCTCTCTTCAGTCCTAGGGAAAATCCGAACCGCAGTGGGCAGTGCCCAACTTCTCATGGCCCAGAAATTCTACCAGTTCAGAGAACTGTGTGAAGAAAACCTGGTAGGTACCATTCCCCATCACTGCCATTCCCCTGCTAGTACGATGAGAAGAACATGTCGTCAAGACTGACCCAACTAAAGTAAAACTGACTTTGAACCAAGTCAAGGCCCACTGGACTCCTTCAGCTGGAATAGAGAGTTTTCTGATGAGTCTTACTTCCTGCTTTTCTTAAAATTAAAAATATTTATTTTATACTTAAATAATCCCAGAAGAAAAAATCCAATCAAGTTAAAACTCCATTTCCTGCTTTTTTTGTAACTGAAAATTTTCCCATTTCCTGGCTTTCGCATGGCCTCTGTGATTTCCTTATTCTCACCAAAATAGGGAACGGCCTGATATTTCAAAAATAATATGACAGAAAATCATTTTAGATAATGATTTTCTTTCTGAAATAGCTGTCAGGGCCTATTTCCTCATCAGAGTTCTCTGTTTTAATTTGAGAGCCTGAAGTGGAAGGCATCAGAAAGTACAGATTTGATCTCCCTGAGACAAATGAATAATTCGTCCTCCTGGGACATACAAAAACAAAATAAAGCAAAACAAAGAGACAAAAACACTACTAGCATCAACAACGTTTTTTAAATTGATTGCAAAACACAAGGGCAAGAGCTGACTCACATATGCCTTTTTTAAAAAAAACTGCTACTATCTCTGTGTCACTACACAAGAAAAGCTTTTATTGGTCGATTGTTGGTCAAGCTGGATCTAAAATAAAGAAAATGAAAAGCAACTTGTTTATCTTGTGGAAAGTAAAAACATGAATACTTGCAATCTAATTGACCTAAACTATGATTTTAGAGTTTTAACTACATCTTCTTAACAAGGACAATTATAGGCTGAACGGGATTTATCTAGACAGGGTTCAACCAAGAGAAAATAGAAAGCATGCAAAAGTTAGTGCTCCCCATCCCTCTTCACCAGGCTTTTCTTTTTGAAACCTCCCTTTGGGGCTATCCTTTCCCTCCTCCTCACACCCACCCCCTACATCTATAGTGTGTTTTCCCTTCCCTCAGGAAAAACCACCTGACCCTTCTTCCACCTTCTCTGAAATTCTATTCTAGGTTATGAGATAATATATATTAGTAAATGTATTGATAAGTGAATTCAACAAATATTTTATTGAGCTTCACTGTGTGCCAGGTACAGAATTCCTGCTAATTTGTAAACTTGCTAATGTGTCACAGATCTTAATTAACATGATTCTTTGTTCTTTAAATGTCAGAAAGTTCATATGAAGCCATATTTCTCAAACAGGCCAAAAGATACATGTGGAGGCCAATATGTACAAGTTACAGGGCAAGCACAGCATGCTTTTTAAAAGAATTATGTAATGAGCAAGGATATTATGAAGTAGAATGCAAACATTGTGGAGATTTTGAAAATGAAATTGCAGACAAAATATTTTGAAAATTTTGCAAACTTCTAGGAAAGGTTGATCTTGTTAGAGCTAGCTTTTGCCATTTCCTAATTCCTAACGGGCTCACATTCCTTGGCCACTAGAGGAACATAGGTGGCAAATGTGAGAAGCATGTCAGAAGTAGACTGAAGCAGAAGTGCACTACGGGCAGAGGGCCATTGAAGGCTGGTCCACCCACGCCCCACAAGGGAGGGTCAGGAGCCCACTATGTGCCAGATGCCATGCTAAGAGCTTTTAGATTTATGATCTGGTTAAATCCTCAAAGCAACGCTATGGAGCAGATAGTAACATTTTTCTGGAGATTTTCTTGTTGAGGAAAATGGTCATGGAAAGGCTAAGTAACTTGGCCAGGGCCACATGGTAAGAGGCAGAGCCAAGATTCATATCCCAGTCTGTTTGACCTCAATCCCTGTAAGTCTTCCCCCCACCCCAGGATTTGAGTTCCACTCCTCACCCTCATGGAGAGACTTGGGGCCAATCAGTGAGCTCCACCTCCTCTGCAGCAGGAAGCACGGTGGCCTGGTGGTGGCATTGTTTAGGTTTACAAAGCTGCATAAAAGTGGCACTAAAATTGATCACAACTAGACTCAGCTCTCGTTTCTTGAGTTCTTACCCTGAGGAGGAGAACATCTGAAAACACTTGCACGTTATTTCACACTAGACTCTCAGGTATAGAATAAATGGATGAGAGTTACTTTTTCCAACAAAACTAAACCAAGGAACAGCCCTCCTCTTCCTACCATAGCCTCTGCCATCTCTGCCCTCCAAATGGTCTGGTTCAGACTGAGGCGAGTGCTACATCTCTTTCTAGTGCATGGGATGTCACATGACCCCCTGATTCTGAGCCTGGCTGAATGTCTAAACTCCTTCTCTCTGCTTCCCCATCCATCCCCTTGATGACGTGGGAGCAAAGAGGTTCTTGGTGAGGAGGGAACAAATTGCCCATGATGCAGAATTAAACTAACTCTTTGGACCTATTGAACTATCATTTCATGCACTGGTGCACTGAAACAATTTAGCCAATAGGGCTTGTGACCTAAAAGACTTTAGTCAACTCCAAAATATGAGCAATTTAGTTTTTAGTTCCCAATAACATAAGGAAATATATTGTGAGATCATAAAACTCCATGTGAGAGATACTTTGTCAAAGCTGTTATCTGTCTATTCTGAACCTACATATTTAGAAATTTTTTTTAATTTACTAAATCAAAATACTATAGAGAAGCCCTTTCATTAATTCAAGTGTCATTAGAATAGAGTTTAATACTGAACCAAACACTTACAAACGTTAGAATTTACTTCTGCCAATAAATTTCAGAACTGTGGGTAGTTTTAGAAGTATAACTTTATAAATACATCTTTACTTGTATTTACTTTGAAGCCAGACCAATAATGCTAGTCCATCAAAGGACTAAAAAAGTTCTTTCCAACCTATTAACTTTGATGGTCACCAACCTTGCGCTTTCTGAAATTCTGATCATATCATTTTTTACAGGGGTTGGTTTTAAAAGTACAAACTGGCCTCTAGTTATTATATGGCATGAAGTTTCACGGTCTATCCAATTGCCTGGAATCCCCAGAGGTAACCAAAACTGACCCCAGCTGGAAACCTCTGACATATGGAGGCTCCCACCCATCCAATCACGAATGCCTGTAGCTACTGTTGTAGTGGTGATTAGCAATGAGCACGACACGTTCAATCTCTTAGTTATGTTTTTTCTTAGATCATATAAATTAGAAGTTCATGCTTTATAGTACTTGGCAGGAATATGTGGATGGGGGCAAAAAAAGTCAATACACAGACATCTATGTGTGTATATAGATATGTGTTCTCACATTTGCTATATTATTTTATGGTCAATTTAAAACTAATTTATTTCCAAATGATTTTGTCAAGTACTTATATGACAGAATGACTTCCTATATTGGTAACATCTTAATTGTTACACATACAGTATTTTGAAAATCCAGTTATTTTATTACTCATCTGTTTATCCTATTATTTCACTCAACATGAATATTAAAGTGAATCTTCTTTTAGATTCCTTATCTGTTCTCTGAGTAAGTTGGATGGCATGGCGTCAAATACTGACTCTAATAATAATACACTGTATTTTTTTCAAAAATGGTATTTTCATTTAAATATGATGTTTTAAATGCGTCATATTGTAGAACATACACTCTGGATTTTTCAAATGTTTAGACTATAACTCCATATGATATTGATAGATGTTGTATTACAAAAGAAGAGTTTTACAACATTGACATTTGAGAATCATTGACTCAGTTGGATGAGTGTATAAAATTACCACTTGTAGTAAAATCTAAAAAAAACGGTCAAACTCTTAAAAAGAGACAGTAGAAAAGTGGTTGCCAGGGGTTCTGAGGTAGGGGAATTAGGGAGAGGTTGGTAAAAGGGTACAAATTTTCAGTTATAAGATGAATAAGGTCTGAGGATCTAATGTACAATATGGTGACTATAGTTGATAACACTGTATCATATAACTGAAGGTTGCTAAGAGAGTAGAACTTAAATGTTCTCACACACAAAAAAAGATAAATATATGAGGTGCTGGATGTGTTAATTAACTTGATGGAAGGAGTCCTTTCACAATGTATGCATATATCAAATAATCATGTCGCATACTTTAAATATCTTACAGTTTTATTTGTCAGTTATTCCTTAATAAAGCTGACTATATATACATAATTTAAAATAAATAAATAAAATTACCATTTGTAGCCTCACTTGTATCACCTGTCTGAAAACCAAAAGGAACGCATCCTCCTTATGTTATTTGAAATATTTGAGAATGCCACTTTGGTCCTGTGCTTGTTGTCACAGATCACCTCTGAAACATGAATGTTTTTCTTTCTCTTGTGCAGAATCCCAATGCTCATCCAAGGCCCACCTCCCAGGATTTGGCGGGGTTCTGGGACATGCTGCAGTTGTCCATAGAAAACATTAGTATGAAATTTGATGAACTTCATCAGTTAAAGGCCAATAATTGGAAACAGATGGATCCTCTTGACAAGAAGGTAGAACAATGTAGATTTTGTATGGTTCATTTAAAAACCTGCACAAACACTGGACAGTCTAAATAGGCTTCTTCATTCAGTCTTGCTGTTTACAATGTGAAATGGAGCTGATATCATATTAATTTCATTGTAATGACAATGTTTACATAGTAATCATTTGGGATATTATCTGTAATATGTTTCAGGCATATTTTTTAAAGAAAAACCTGTCTTTGTGAATTGGAAAATGGGAATGTGGCTTTTTTTGTTAATTAAACTTTAAGTTAAACCATTTTAGTCACTGGAAGGAACTGCCTCCATTTTGCTTTTTAAACTAAAATAAATGACATCTTCAGTGCATGATTACATAGAGCCAGAGTTCAACTTCCTTACACCCCTAGGATGTGTTCCCGAGAAAAATAGGAAACCCTGAAAACTAACGGACTTGATAATCATTTCATAAACATAGTAATAAAGAAACCACTGTTGTTCAAGTTTAAAAGTACACACCATAAAGTTTCACAGTAATCATAAATGTTGGGATTTTTTTTTTTTTAAGAGTTTTACTTTTGGTTGATTTGCCTTGGGGAATATTGCTCACTGGGTTCCTCATGCAACAGTTTAGAAATAAAGACTCAAATTCTTTTACTTTAATTAATAAACTGCAGTTTTCACATTTGATTATGGTGGTTCCACCAGGTTCACACAGGTATCCAATGGCCATTGCCCTGGGCTGGCCTGGTGGGTATGACTTTTTTTAACCCTTTGCTTTCCTATGGCCTGAGGTCAAATAGTTCCAAGAGATTCAACTTCTAAAAATGAGGCCTGGCTATTCCCGTGAAGCACTGGGGGCCCCGCCCTTTTCGGATCTTCTGACCTATCAGAGAGCTAACAGCAGTCCAATCCAGTCTGCTGCTGCCCATCATAGTATCAGGGTGCTTGGGGTCAGTGGGCTCCCTGGAGAAATCCAGTCACAGATGGCGGTGCGTAATCAACAGGAGGGCTGTCGTCATTGTCCCTCATCTCCAATTCTGTCACCATCAACCTGGCGTGTTAAGCATGAACGAACCATCGATGTACGTGGGGCCTCTAACTTGGGAAGCCAAACATTCACACTCAATCTAGTTTTCTTTAATCTGTGTTTAAAACTGTCTGCTAGGGGCGGGCCCGGTGGCGCAAGCGGTTAAGTGCGCGCGCTCCGCTGCGGCGGCCCGGGGTTCGCTGGTTCGGATCCCGGGCGCGCACCGACGCACTGCTTGGCAAGCCATGCTGTGGCGACGTCCCATATAAAGTGGAGGAAGATGGGCACAGATGTTAGCCCAGGGCCGTCTTACTCAGCTAAGAAAGAGGAGGATTGGCGGATGTTAGCACAGGGCTGATCTCCTCACAAAAGTAAATAAATAAATAAATAAAACTGTCTGCTAAATAAGCTTTTAAATTTCTCTTATTTTAAGAAAACACTACAGATGTACATACATACTGGTAATTTAGTTTCTAGAGCTGAGCCATCTAATTTCTCATCTATTGATTTTTTTTAAATGTTATTATTTTAAAAATGTAAAAGGAAAGGAAGATATGGCTAAAAAAAGATATGGATTTAAAAAAATCCACTGTTACCCAACAATGAAGATTTAAAATGTCCAAAAGTTGTGATGCTAAGCATTGATATGTGTAACCTATTGACATTTACACAGTAAGTCATTAGTTGACTTCTAAATTTTTATACACTTTGTCTATGATCAGAGCTTTTCATGGCCCCATGAACTTGAGGGGAAAATTGAACAAGCACTGTTAGAGTTGGCAGAATACTGTTTGCACTCTGTGCTTTCCTTTTCTGTCCCTTGGGCCACACAGACTCCAGCTTAAACAGCCTAAGGGCAACTCCAGTGTCCTAAGTTGAGCTAGACACTTCACCCACCAGGCAAGGAGGAAATGCTGTCATGAGCATGAGTGTTGAGACACAAAGAATGCCCTTTGGAGAATCATAGAATCCATAATTTAAGATAATTTTCACAGTTTTATGAGAATTGAAGGTATTTTATTAAAAATGAGAACATCAGATTCACGTGGATGTTTTCGCAGCCTGAAAGCACACCATCCTCTCCCTAAAAATCTTTATGGTTTAGATCCCCTTCTTTCCCAGGGCACTTTTTTTCCGGCCCAAGTGATGAATAGCTTTTGTTTTTGCAGTGGCATTTAAAAATATCTAACCGTTTTATAGTTTGCTGCTACTAAGGGGGATGACCTCTTTCAGTCCTGTGTTAAATTTTCATGGCACAGTGTCCTTGTGATTGGAATTGCCTTCTGGGCCACCACAGTCATCATGAGGTCCCTAAGAGTGACGTCCGGCAGGATGTTTTCGGAGCCATCTTAGAACTGGCTCCACCCCTGAGTGTAGGGACAATCAGTGGCCTCACTCCAGGGTGACCCTGGAAAGTATATCGGTGTTTGTGTGTGATGTGCAAACGGGTAGAACTCACTGTGGCATCAACAAAGCCAAAGAACACAGACTTATGATCTCTTCTTCCTCATTTGGTTATGGAGGTGTGGGTGGGCCCGGGGAGGGGGGCGGTGATGTTTTTAAACTCTGAACCACGCTCGCACCCGCTGCCTTGCCTCCCTAGAGGGGATGCAGAGTTCTAAGATGCTGCCGCTGCCACTTCAATCCTCTCCCATCTCTGGCACCCGGGAGAATCTGGAGCCTCCAGAGAGAGCCACACTAAATGTGCTGGGAGCCGCACCCTTTCAGCAGGGGGCATTTTAAGTACCCACATCCTTCCCTTGGAGAGACCTAGCTCTGCAGTCTAGTCTTACCCTTGGCCTTAAGCTTACCGGTATTTTTTTTTTTCCCTGCATCTTTTGAATACCTAAGCCAGAATAATGAAGAAAAAAATGTATATACAATGTGCAGATCAGAACTAACTACCCTTAGGTTAAAAAAAAAAAAAAGTATGTTCTAACTGCTGACCTATCCCAGTTTTTCCCAAGCTTGTCCTGAGAAGCTGTGTAATGTCCTGAACCTTCTGCTTTGATCAGGAGAGAAGGGCCCCTCCTCCAGTGCCAAAGAAGCCGGCGAAGGGCCCCGCGCCGCTGATCCGGGAGCGCTCGCTGGAGAGCTCGCAGCGCCAGGAGGCCCGCAAGCGCCTGATGGCCGCCAAGCGCGCCGCGTCCGTCCGCCAGAACTCGGCCACCGAGAGCGCCGAGAGCATCGAGATCTACATCCCCGAGGCGCAGACCCGGCTCTGAGGCGCCGGGCCCCGCGCGCGCACCCCGCCTCGTCGCCACCAAGTATCTGTCCTCCCCCTCCTCTTCCCTCTCCCCCCTCGCCCTCCGAGCCCGTCTGTTTCTGAGCTCAGTGACTTCCACTGTCGCGGTGTAGTTGTCGATCTTGCAGGAGCCGTCCCCCACTAACCCCTGCTGCCCGGACCCGTTTGCCCATGTTCTTCACCGAGCTTCGCCACCCGTACCGACGCGTCACCCTCCCTCATTCGGAGAGCCGACCCTTTCTTTTCTTGGCAAAACCAAACCCACCTGTGTAGAAATGGCCCCTTTAGGTCCCCCACCATCCTCAGTTCTCTCCAGCTAGTCTGTTCCTAGAGCTCAGCAATATCAAACCATAGAGTATTTCAGAAATCCAGTATCACAGGGTGATCCTTTGGGACTTAACCGTCTTCCACGTGAAAGAAAACTAGGGCTCCGAGTCCCTTTATTTCCCCTAAGCGGTTATTATTTTGTAAAGCAGATGGAGCACTTTATTTCCAACCTCAGAAATCACGCCATCTCACGGAATCAATGAGTGACAAACCGAGAGGGAACGGAGATGGGCTGGCGGTGGGGGACCGGGATGTGTAGTGGGAACGGGAGAAGCGAAATCTGCAGGTGCCGGGGTACCTGCTCCACTCACAGCTGCACAAACTGCCTCACTGTTGCCTCATCCATCCCTGCTTCAGATGTCTCAATCAGCAGAAGATTGTAAATTCGATCTTTCAGGGAAATTAACCTATTCTGAAAGGCAATAACATGAAGGGCCAGGCAAAGGAAGCACTGATAGTTTAAGATACTACATAAGGGTTTTTCTTTTTTGTCCTATTATTAAGAAAATTTAGACCTGCCGTGTTTTATCAACTTTTATTGTACTATGTGTATTATATTGTGGTGGTGGTGGGGGTCTTTAAAGGGGAAAGTGTTGGTTCTGTTAATTTGTTAGTGTCCATCCTGGGGGGCCTTCCTAATTACACATGTATAAGTACACATCTGCTTATGAAGTGCTGTAAATGACAGCCAGGCTGTCGTCAGAGACAAGTTTGGATTTTCCTATCATCCCTTTGAATGCTACACATCCGTCTATTTTAACCCAGTAGTTGACACCGCAGACGTGTTTTCTCCTTTAGTCCTCTCTCATCACCACATGGAGTCCTATCATATCCCAGCATAAGGGTTTTGTCTTATGTCAAACTGATCAAATAAATTTCCTATCCCAATAGACATGCTGCCTCATTCCGAAGAGCTGCCACTCATCTTGAGGTCCCAGGTAGTGAGAGAAGAAATTTGATCTGCAAGGTTCAGCATCCACAAGGAGCGGGGGGAGTCATGATTCACAAACACTGGAAGAAACCCAGGCTTTTGGCAGAGAACGTTGCTTTACATTTTGAGCCTTGATGGATGGGCAGTATGCACTTTGCATCTAGCTGAAGTTATCTTTAAATTCCCTTACTCGTAGCAGTTTAAACATTTAGAATGTGGTGATCTTAAAGTATCACTGGCATTTTATGTCCTTCTCCCACCCTAAAGCATTAGAAATTACCATTAAAAAATGAAAGACTTTTAAAAACATACATCAAATATGCTTGCACCAGAAAAGCTTTTTTAAAAAAATACACTCTCATAGCCAGGTGCTAATTTAATTTTATTTATGAAATTAAGAGAGGTGATGGGTTCTGGCAACAACTATTTTCATGGACATATTCTAAAACCACTAGAGAATTCGCTACCTCTCAGAGCCATTGACGCTTTGAGCTATCTTTACAAACAGGGCACAAATGTTTACTGCTGTGGTTTACAAGAAAAGGGCTACTAACTTATTTAAAAAACAACCAACTAACTTTTAACTAGGGTGTACAAAGCACCTTGGGTGCTTTGTAAAATTGGAGTATACAGAGATTTTGAGCTTCAAATATTTGCTGGTTTTAAAAAGAATACACCTTTTCTTTACTTTGTAGCAACAATGGAAGGTCACACAAAGTTTGCATCAAGTAAGGCCAACTGCCACTTTGGGTAGCCTATGGTCACATTCCATCCTGAAAATGACATGGAACTCCCAGATTAATGTGAAGGAAGCAGCATCCATTTGAAGACGCATGTTCCCATCTACAGCTCTGTGCCCTGAGGTAGAGATAAGATTTGGATTAAGAAATAGATTTCTAATACAATTCAAGATCATCCTACGATATTTTCTTTGGAAACTGGTTTAGCCCAGGATATTTTAAAGAGAGACAAGAGAAGGCCTATTTATCTTGTCTATGGGAATGGTATTTGTATATTCATAAGCTATTTTTGGTAAGAATTTTAAATCTTTTAGCTGAATGCCTGCAGGCATCATGACCTTTGCCTTCCTTAAAAACACGAATTGTACGAACACTTTATAAAAAGCTAATTATTGACGTTAAAACATGACCCCTCATAAAGCTGCTTGTTAACCACTTGCCCCCTTAAACTGACATCCATGAGCATAACTTTTGTTACATTGTTCTTTTTGATGTAATTTGTAGAAATGTTTTTTAGTTCATAATGGAAAATGTATGTACCCTGAAAAATTACTTATTTTGTTTAACTTTGGTATAAAGGCATTTTCTTGGGGAGGGGGGGATTACAAAAGAAGTTTGTCTCCCACATCAAAAAACGTTCAAAGAAATTAAGTATTTATTATATTTTTTGCAGATGTTTCCATACAATTCACATAACCTTTTTGTAAAGAGAGATGAAGAAATGGATTAAAGATTTTTAATATTTGAAATGGTAAATAGAACTAATTTATTTGTAATATATTTCTGTTATTTATAGATGTTTCCTTAATGTTTTACTGTGCATTACCACTTTAATTTAAGCCTTATCCTTGTGAATTTACCATTTCTTTTTTAAAACATGTCTAGATGCATATTTTAAATAACTGGAATGTAAATCACTAGCATATCTGAATTCCCAAATGTAATTTTTAAAAATTATTTTGGTTTGGAAAACAAAGATTCATTTGAAAGCCTTCAGATGGAGGGGTGGGGAACATTTTTATGGCTTTATGAATTGGAATTTCATAGGCTTATTTACCTAGATTGTGTGTGGACAAAAAAATAATTGTAAATAGATGAATGTTTCCCATAATGTAAAAAGAAGAAATTAATAAAATAATTAATGCACTGCTTTCAGGTCTGTGTGTTTTCACTACAGAGTCCTACTTCTTCCAAAATATAAGTAATTGTCTTTTGGGGGAATAATTAAGCAATTAAGAAGCACATCATTCTAATTTTCATTGTAACAACACATGCGCTAGTCACTGTTGAGCAGGTGGGTACACCTTGTATCCTATGTAAGGGATTTAAATACTGAAAACTAAAAGTCTTTTGCTATGATGATCACACGCATATGAAAGTTTCAGGGCAGGAGACGTAGACTTTATGAAAGAAGTTATTAGCCTCTCAAACATGTGCAAATCTGTATATATTTTACCCTCTTGGATTTCTTTGAAAACATTTCATCAATTTTGTTTCCTGCACAGTTCTTCAGGGTAGGGAAAAACAGAACAATACTTTGTGGTTTTCATCTCATCTTCGCAGTAATGAAAAACTCTCCTCACTGAGGTTTAGTGACTTGCTCAGTGTGACACAGTTATTAAGTGACAGATTTGAGTCCAAAATCCAAGCCTTCGTTCAGCTGCTTCTTCAGTGGGGTCTCCATCATTCTTCCCACATTAAAAAAAAGGACTTGCTCTTATGAGAAAATGCTGCAACTCGAAACCTGTGTCCACAGTACTTCTCCCCACTAAGTTCTTGGGCAAACTCATCCATCTACATGCAACAAACCTGGAAATTTTTAAGCAGATAAGCCATTTTTTCTGTTTTTATACATAAACAAGACCTGTGCCAGTCACCAAAATAACACAATGTACCTTTGAAACTGCTTCAAAAGAGGAATGATCAAGTGGCTGAATCCCTGTGAGGTTGCAGAGATCTCATTACTCTGGCTCATTCGCTGACTCCTCATGTACTCTGAAGCGTGATTCTACTTGTTGCCTTTTAACAAATTAGTTCTTATATTTGATCGGGTCTCCTTAAACATTTTGGCCAATCCCAAAGCAAAACGAGTCAGTGTTTGTATGTAGAAATTTGAATCTCAGTGAAGCAATTCCCGTGTTACAGAGTCCACTCCGTTTTCTATAGAAATTGAACAAGTTTGCTCTGAACATGAATTTCTTTTTGTATCTTTGAAATCCACCCCTTGAAAATATAAATTGATTTTGGTTTAAATAAATGACATGTTAAAAATCACAGTGTCTGAATGTGTTCGTTCTCCGATGCCACTGATACTCAAGTGTGCCGAAATTTACCTCGGTTTGCTTATAGGCTGTTTGACCTTCAGCTGCAACACCAAGATCAGATCAACTTCTTTTGCAAATAGAAACTGGTGGTTGGGTCTGAAAACCCTCTCTGGGTCCTAACTCATTTACTAGAATAAGCTTACAGACTAGGTCTTAAATTCCTCTGTAAAGCACTCGTCATCTCCCCTGAGGCAGAGAGAGGAAACAGCGTGCTGCTTCCTGGTCTGTATGTTTTCCTCTGGGCTTACTCCTGGCCCAGGGAGGCATCATGAGAAAATCATGAGACTGCGAAGCCCCAGTGCTCCCTGAGTCTCTGTTTAGCCAGCCAATGGATTATAGTCGTCCCTTGGTATCTGTGGCGGATTAGTTCCAGGACCCCCCAAAATACCAAAATCCATGGATGCTCAAGTCTCATATAAAATGGCACAGTATTTGCGTATAACCTAGGGACATCCTCCTGTATACTTTCAATCGTCTCTAGATTACTTATAATGTCTAATACAATATACATACTATGTGAATTGTTGTTATACTGTATTGTTTAGGGGATAAGAAAGACATGGTCAGTACAGATGCAACCATCTAAGCCTTTCAATCCACGGTTGGGTGAATCCAAGGACGCAGAACCCACGGATATGGAGAGCCAACTGTATTTTGATGTGTCTTCTATGTTAATGAGCACAAGCCTGAGTTTATAGAAAATGGCGGAAAGCAAGAAAGCATTTTAGTAAACACCAAAAGTCGAGCTCTGCCGTATAGCTGATTGAACTGTTGCTATTCATTGCACCAAATGTTTTCGCTCCTACGGAAGAAGATTGTCATTCTGCCTTTTCACACTTCAGTCTGCCTTCTGGGAGAAGTAGATGCTAATTTCCTGTTTCCGGATTGCTAGATAGGTAAATCAGTGTCATAAGGGAGCTTCTATTGAGATCTCAATAAAGAGATTCTTCCATAGAAAAAATCTCCCTTTCACTTTGGAAAGAGAGGAGGGAGAAGCAAATAGAGTCTTAGTTTTCTCTTCTATTACAAAAGAGGAAAACACATTCTTCGTATTGACTCTACAGGAGATTATAAACAATTACAGGTTTTGTAGTCTTAAATCCTGGTGCTTTCACTGCTTCTGAATGCCAGTTCTCCACAAATAGAAAATATTCCTGCATAGCTATCCTCTGAGATGTGCACGCATAATTATCAGTTGTTGGATTCTTCCTTCTTTCTAGGTCTTGCAAGTCCAATGCCTACCAGCAATTTCTGTTATGAAAAATGAAGAAAAACATCTAAGGAGTTAATAATACTATGGATGGCCCCATAAAGTATATTGGAGGAAACATCTCTCCAGATTAAAATAAAAATATTCTACTAACTGAAAAAGAGAGGGTCTATTTTAAAAGGTTTTTGGTCTTAGGGAATAACCTCTTGCTATAGAAAATGCCTACTTCTGTAAGTGACATTTTTAAAAATACCAACTTTGTCACGTCATTTCCTTTCTAGAATAAGACCTAATGTACTTTGCAATCTCAGCCAATACAATGTCTCTTTGTAATTCTCAAGTGTGAGAAGAAGCAGATCTCAAAGACAGCACTTGAACAAAGGTGAGAAGGAGATAGGTTAAATAATTTACTTTCAGATTCCTTTCCAGTTTGATTTAATTTAACACATTCATCAAGAGCCTCCCCTCTCCCCAGCATGCTCAGGGAAGAAAGCCTCACTGTCTTCAATACCTTCTCTGGGAAAAGGTGAATTTTCTCTTCCCTGCAGCTTGGCCCCTGGCAGGAGCAGTACCTGGGAAGTCTTGGTGAGCCAGACCCTTCCAACATTGAACTTGACAAACATGAAAGTGCAACCCAAGGCCTCCTGAATTGTTTCTTACATTAGTCAAGCAAGGTAACGGCCTGGAATGATTCAAGAAGGATCCTTTCCAAGGAGCTGGTGTCTTTGTGTCCAGTCTTGAGTTGGTACACCAAGGATCCCATGACTGGCAGCTTGTTCAAAATGAAATCTTACAGAGGGAGTGAAAAATTGATCAGTAGCTTGGAAAATTGGAACAGTGGAGAGGTGCTGGCACAGGAGAACAGGGGTTTCCAAACTGAATGTGAGTGAGTGTAAGAGAATGTAAGCACTTTCTAAATAGTACTGAAGTGAAGAATAATTATTCAGATAATTCTGAGTAATTCTGGAGAAAAAGAAAGTAAAACACCCTACTAATGTGGACCTAAATGTTTCAACACTAGACTATTCAGGATCTGTCAGTGGCTGAATTCATCATGTAATTGTTGTCAAGGGTACTTCATTTTTTTTTTTTTTTCTCCTGAGGAAGTTTTGCCCTGAGCTAACATCTGTTGCCAATCTTCCTCTTTTTGTATGTGAGCCGCCACCACAGCATGGCCACTGACAGACTAGTGGTGTAGGTCCTCGCCCAGGGACCAAACATGGACCGCCAAGGCAGAGCACGAGGGGCACTTCATTTTAAGATAGGTTATGAGAAGACCAAGGACCAGCTATTCTAGCAAAGGCAAAACATTAGAATTGGGGTAAATATTCAACGGAGACAACTTGGGGTAAATATTAAGGAAATGCTTACCTAAATAAAGTGTAAGGTCTTGACTGCTCTGAGAAACTCCGTGTACCCTCCTGAGAGCACTCATTCTGATAGAACTGTGTCACCTGAATGATCCTCATAAAAGAGAGCAGATTCTCTATGGCTCTTAGTGTTTAAATTTGCTTATTAGATAATAGACACAGAAAAAATAGGTCTCCCCACGCACTCCATGACGCCTGGTGACTTTTCAGGAGGATTGATTTTCCAGCAGGGTTTCTGTCAGTGACTCCAGATTCACAAGTGCAGAGGATCTAGCTGGGAGAAAACAAAGGCAGAGGGAAAAGTCCCCACACACTCCAGCGGAAATACCCATGTGTCATTTTGATTATAATGTTCTGACTTGGGGTGGGGTAGGAAGGTGTCCCCATACTCTTGTAAGACGTTTACAGATCCAGTCACACGTCACATAACGATGTTTTGGTCAATGACAGACTGCATATAAGATGGTGGTCCCATAAGATTAGTACCATATAGCCTAGGTGTATAGCAGGCTAGGTTTGTGTAAGTACAGGCTATGATGTTCACGTAACAACAAAATTACCTAACTACGAATTTCTCCAAATGTATCCCTGTCGTTAAGCGACAAGTGACTTTATTCCCAGCATTTTTCTTAGAGACTGGACTGATCCTCAAAACAGTGCCTTGAGTGCGCCTGTTTGCCCAGGAGAGACACAGCCATTCTGTAAGTGGGAAGAGCTCTGATTATGGGGCCGGATGGCCTGTGTTTGAATCCTAGCTCTACCACTTACTAGCTGTGTCTTTTTGGGGAACTTACTTAACCTCTCTGTGCCTCAGTTTCCCCATTTGTACAATTAGCATGAAAATAGTACTTACCTCATAGGGCTGTTCTAAGGATTAAATGAATTAATATTTGTAAATCTTTTAACACAGTGCCTGGTACATGGTAAGCACTCAGTAAATGTTCAATATTATCATCATCATCATGATCATCATTATTATTACACATTTACATTTACTAAGAAAGTATCTTGTGCCCTGGCTGTACTATTTTATATGTATTCTGTCACTTAATCCTCACAGTAACCCTACCAGATAGTCACTACAAGTAAATCACAGAGATATTAGGGAGCATCCCACAGTCACTGGTAAGTGACAGAGCTCATATTTGAATCCAATCTAACTCTAGATCCTTTGTTCATATGTGTGTGATTTGTGCAAAACAAAGCAATTTATCTTTTTTTTCTGGTAAATAAATACACATATGAAAATTTCAAGCAGAATGAAAGAGTATACCATGAAAATAAGCCTGCTTTTCACTCTAATTCTTTTCTGCAGTATTCAACATCCTTGAACAGTATGTTGTATATCCTTCCAAGATTTATCTATGCATATTCAAGTATATATATTTTTTCTTTTCCCACAAACTGGAAGCATACTATACACATTCCTTTACTGTTGGCTTTTTTTCATTTAGCAATGTGTTGTTCCATTTCAGAACATTGTGATCTACCTGTTCTCTTTAATGGCTCCACAGCATTCCATTTTATGGATGAACCGTAATACAGTATGTAGCCCGCTATTGATGGATACACAAGCTGTTTCCACTGCTTGCCACGACAAATAAAATCTGCAGTGAAAAACAATGTATCTTCAATACATGTGGAATTGTATCTACAGGTTATGTTCCTAGACAAATGACATGAACTTTTGTTTTTATATATTGCCAATTGACTTTCCAAAGTAGCTACTTTGATTTCCACTTCACCAAACATGTATGAGTTTTCGCTTTTTTTTTTTTTTTTTTTTGGTGAGGAAGATCAGCCCTGAACTAACATCCGTGCCGATCCTTCTCTTTTTGCTGTGGAAGACTGGCCCTGAGCTAACATCTGTTGCCAATCTTCCTCCTTTTTTTTTTTTTTTCTTTTTTCTCCTCAAAGCCCCAGTAGATAGTTGTATGTCATAGTTGCACATCCTTCTAGTTGCTGTACGTGAGACGCCACCTCAGCATGGCCGGACAACCGGTCTGTCGGTGCTCACCCCGATCCGAACCCCGGCCGCCAGTAGTGGAGCGTGTGCACTTAACCACTAAGCCACGGGGCCGGCCCCACATGTATGAGTTTTAACACCTACCTTTGCAAACAAGGAAACAAAGCACTTGTAAAGTAAATTCAGAGGCTTAAAACAACAACAAAAAACCCCAGGTATCTTCCAGTTGGCTCTCAACAAGGAAGGAAAAAAAAGTCTCTAGAAATAAGGAGGTGGTTTTAATTCAATCTTTTATGTAACTCTCAGAACAAAAATGCCAGAACTGAAGGAAGGAGCAAGCATAACATCAGCAGTAGGGTGTGAACTCATCCGGGGAATTGGGTCTATTTGCATACACCTCAATGACCCCCTCAAGAACTCAACTGGCTTGTGCAGCAGGGTCTAGGTTCCCCAAGGGGGCACAAGCCAGGACTGGGAGCAGAGGGTCAGCACTTTGATGATTAGTAGGCTTATATCACAGGACACCAACTCCTCTGCATGGTAGTTCTTTTTTTCTTATTAGTTTTTTTTTTTTTTTAAGTGAAACGCCACTCCTAAAAAGGCTTTGCGATGCTTCACAGAATTAAAACGTAAAACACTGAACAATTTTTAAAGGAAAAAAATTTGGTAGGTCAATAACTTCTCCAAGCTCCCAGGCCCCCAGGGTCCTGAGTTGTGGCAAATGAATACTAAACTTCTTTCTAGGCTTCCTAATAGCCAGGATTGTGTTTTTTAATTTGTCTTCACTTAGTTTGGAGACACCAAAACTTTAAAAGTCCCTTTCATGCTCTAAGAGCTACCAAAATGACTTTGCATACGTTGCAAACCTAATATGTGAGTTCACAGGAGCACAACTGCCTTGCTAAACACAGCTGACAAATGACACATAGAATGAAGTACAATTGCTGTCTTGAAAATCAACCCTCTTTTATTTAACTGGTTTGAGTGATTTTTGGTTCTTGGCAAACAAATGGTCACAGAACAAGACAGACTTAGTTCTGACATACTTGTTGAGTCCTACATCCTTTGGAGTTCAATCCAAGAACATGTCCTTCCCTCTAGGAAGTAAGCAATATTTCAGTCGGTATTTTTTTTTTCCTTTTCTTTTCAAGCAGACCTTTGACAAATAAGTCCTCATTTTCCTGTTCAGACGGGCCCATATCAGAGCATGTGACTTTCAAGACCTATTTTTCTGTGAGCAGGAACTCTTCATTTCCCAAATGCATCTCTTTGTCACGCTAAAGATTGCAACTCTTTCCGCCCTGCAGTCTCTGCTGCACCCGTGCTGGCCGGAAGACGCTGCTGTCCCTTGGGGCTGTCACCACCTAACACCAGTGTTCAGCTGCGACCTGGAGGGCAGTTTCAGCTGCATTTAGGCAAACAGCCCTGTGTGGTTTATTACACATTAGGACAGAAGATTCTTCCTCAGTGTGGGAAAGCACAGAGGACTGACGCAGCAGCTACAGTTCTACGGTCTGGTTAATATTTCAGCCCCAGACCTGGAAAGACTATGCTTTGATGTTGAGTTTAAACAAACATTTCTTTATTAAATGTAAAACACTGGGCTGAGCTGCCCCTAGCCTCTCATAGCCACATCCTACCGTTTGGAAGGTGGGGTAAAGGGAAGAGAAGAAGACACATACTGCAAACGCAAAAGAAGCAAATTAAAATGAAAACTTGAACGCCTTTTACAAAATACATAAGGTGATTAATTGGAGGGAGGATGGCAAAGATTTATGGAAAGTGAGATTTGACTTGCAGGCTTTGAACAGCCCTGAGAACAATGGTTCTCAAACTTCAGTCTTCCTAAGCATCACTTAGGGATCACTTAGCCACCCCCTAGCCCCACCCCCAGCAGATCCTGACTTCAATGGGTCTGCTCTGGGGGCCAATCTGCATTTCTAACAAATTCATCCCAGAGTCTAATGCCAGAGTTCCTGGGTCAGCCACCCTCTGAGAAACTGCGGTCCAGCATTGGTTTTCAACCTGGGAAGCTTTAAGAAATCTGCACAGCAGATCAATTACAGCAGAATGGGGGGAGCCAGGGGAACTAAAAAGCATCCATGTTTGGGTGCAGCTGAGTTGGAGAACCCCGACTTTAAAGGCATTTTAAGCAAAGGAATGGGTTGAGCAAAGGCACGGAGAAGGGTCAGAGCAGTGAATGTGTGAGGAATCAATCAAGGGAAAATAGGTATGGCTAGATGACAGGTGCATAATGGGGGCTGTATTTTAACTCATATGACAGGGCAAGGACAAACAAGAATTAGTGTACTGTGCACAAGAAAAAGCATTCTATCCTTACCCAAAGCATTACTAGGAATTTTATGACCTGCTTACTAGTGGAACACAAACAATTTCTCCATTTGTGTCTAAGAGGAGTTTGTCTGGGCATAAGTGAGTATGTCAGTCGAGTGCAAGGTTTCCTGTTGATGTTAAACATCTCTGTCAGTCTGGCTCTTTAGCCATCATTCTGAGAATTAGAACACAGAAGGCAGAAAGTTCAACATTGTATAGCATATTCCTATGAGGTGACTAGCTTGCATCAGTTTATTTTCCAAAATATACTTTGCAATAAAATGTGAATCAGTTAGTATGCACCCGAGACTTTTCTGCATAGTCACATACCAGAGAGAATCAGCATCTTATAAGGAGTCACCTAAAATGACAGCTTTCTCATGTATCACTGTCTTAGTCCATTTGGGCTGCTATAACAAAAATACCATCGACTGGGTGGCTTAAAGAACAAATATTTACTTCTCACAGTTCTAGAGGCTGGAAAGTACAAGATCAAGGCTCCAGCAGGTTCAGTGTCTGGTGAGAGTGTGCTCCCTAGTTTATAGACAGCCGTCTTCTCACTGTGTCCTCACATGGCGGAAGGGGCAAGGGAGCTCTCTGGGGTCTCTTTTCTAAAGGCACTAATCCCATTCATGAGGGCTCCACCTTCATGACCTAATCACCTCCCAAAGGCCCCACCTCCAAGTACCATCACATTGGAGATTAGATTTCAACATAAAAATTTTAGGGCGACACAAACATTCAGTCTATGGCAACCACTCTTCTGTTTTTACATAACCCCAGAATCTAGAGGATATTGGCTATGTGTACTCAGTTATTTACATAGTAGTCAGTGCTACTCTCCCAGAGGAGCTTAAAGTCTGAGAGGTCAAATCCTATACAACAAAAAGACAGTGACAATTTGTGTCACAGAAAGATCCTCAAGCTCCGGTCTGAGAACGGATTCCCTATTTCAATCAAAGTTTACTACAATTGATTTCCTGAACAGTCAGATTTGAGATTTCTCTCTGGATATTTTATATAAGAATGAGATTTGAACTATAAGGAAGGAAACCACATATCCCGAACTTTCCAGGACAATTTAGATGTTATAGATTTTGTCTATTGATGTTGATATTGATGCATAAACAAATCAGAAAAAAAGTCCTTTGTCAGACCAACTGGCCTAATATTTGGTTCAGAAGCATACTGTTCTCCCCTTCATCAAATCACTGCTGCTCCCTCCTCTCCCGCTCAGAAATCTATGCAGATTTTTCTACAGATTATAATTTGCAAATCTGACTTCTGGAGTCGTCCTCTCTGCTCTTTCCTGCTTTTAAAATATCTCTCAAGTCTGTTGGTCATATTTATATATGCATATATGGACTTATGTGTATATAAATATCAGAGATTACATGGGCTGTCCATGGCCCTGGAAATTAAATTATTCTGAGCTATCCATTCTCGTCTCCCTCCTCCCCACCCCACTTCCCTACCTGTGGAAGATCAAGTAACTGCCTAGGATTTTTATTAATTCTCAGGTAGAGGCTTAAAGTCTGTGGTCATTTTAGGTTTTGGGGTGCCTGCTTACATAATGCTTGTATTCTCTATCATGTTAAATTGGCCTCAAAATGAATCCCTTTTTCCACTTCTATACACACACACATGCCCACAATCCAAAAGCCTTCATAAATTCAAGACGTGGAGTGTAAGGAGACAGAGTGGGTGTCAAAAGCACAAAAAAGCATGTGGCATAAAGTGGTTCTTAAAGTATAGCAGGATTCTTTAAATATCCTTCAGCCATCCCACCTCCACGGAAGCGTGCAGACCAACTTCACTGCACCGACTTTCAGCAGCTCCCCATCTTGCTGGTTCCTCTCCTTTTGCTCTCCCTTCATTCATACTAAATATTCTCCCACTTCCCTTTCTAAAAAGAAAGATTCTCTATTTCATGCAGATCAAAGTTGCTGTCCTCTGAAAGTCTCATCTTCTCACCCACGCACTCCTCAGAGGGTCAAACCTGCAAAGAGATTTTCCAAGATTAATTCTAGTGCTAATACTGAGATTAAAAAATGTATTGCACATTACAATTTTGTATACGGGGAGAGAGAGAGACAGAGAGAGAGAAAGGCAGGAGGATAGAGGGGGAGGGAGGGAGAGATTCCATATACTACCACGACAAAAGCCTGACATTGGGGTGATGTTGGATAATGCTCTACAGCGGAGTTCTCATTGCTGCCTTTGGACAGAGGCAGCTGTTTGGAATAAGACAGATCTCAGTTTGACTCCTGGTCTTGCCACTAACTAGCTGCACAACCATGGGCAAATCAGTTACTGTCTTAGCTCAGGCTGCTTTAACAAAAATACCACAGACTGGGTGGCTTAAATGGCAAACATTTATTTCTCATAGTTTTGGAGGCTGGAAGTCCAAGATCAAGGTACCGGCAGATTCAGTGTCTGGTGAGGGCCCACTTCCTGGTTTGCAGGTGGCCTTCTTCTTGATGTATCCTCACAGGGCCTAGAGAGAGAGCACTAGCTCCTTCCTCTTCTTATAAGGGCACTAATCTCATCATGGGAGCTCCACCCTCATGACCTCATCTAAACCTGATTACTTCCCAAAGGCCCCCCCTCTAAAGACCATCACATCGAGGATCAGGGCTTCAACACACGAATTAGGTTGGGGGGGAGACAAAGAGTTGATCGTCTATGGCCCCTTGCACAAACAGAATTAGTGGTAGCTATTGTTAGTATAGTACTTAGCAGGAAACAATTTAAAGGAGGCATTCAGATTTTTTTTTTTAAGTGAGTATAGTGGCTTCACATCCTTTCTGGAACAAAGTGGGGTGTACACCCCACATAAAATGTATGTGTGTGTGTGCGCGCGCGCGTGGGCGTGCATCTTATACCAGGGTCTCACTGTCTCCTTCCTTGAACTAAAGTCCTGTTTTCATTAAAAGTGAACGTGGAACTCCTTGATATGAGAAATACTGATTTGGGGAAATAGTTCTTTTTTAGTTATAAAGTTTTCAATAAAACTTTTAAACATTTATTAGTCAAAGCAATGAGCATTCCAGAACCTACTTTGTGGTCTCTGAATATCTCATAAAAGAGACAGACTTTCTGGAAAAAGAGCTGATTTTCAGGGCTGGGGCAATAATAGACCAAATAAGCTCAGGTCACCTTATTATACCAGAGAGCAGGAAAGCTATAAATGACTGTGGCATTTCAAAGAAACTAGGAGCCAACTTAAAGAGGCTCTCACTCGCCAAAATGGGACAATTTGAGCATCAATAAGAAAATAACTGCAGTGGATTAAAACACATCAAATATGTGAAGTCCATGAGTTCATAATGATACTCCACATTTTATACTCAGCACTAACAGAACTTTCTGCAATGACGTGTCTATGTCTGTGCTGGAGCATTCTTCCCACAGATACCCACTGGTCTTTCTTCTTCAGTTCTCTCAGGTCTTCAGCTGAAACTCTCCTTCTAAATGAGTGCTTTCCTATCCTCCTATTATTCTCATTTCTTCTGTAAAAAGTTGTTGCAGTTGGTAGTGTTTTCCTGTTAGTTTAGATATAGAGGGATTAAATCAAAAGGGCATGGGCGACTCAGGATGGAGAGAGGACATTAACTGTAGGAGGTGAGGTGGCAGGTAAGTAAAATCAGTAATTCAGAGTAAAAGATGGCAATGAGTACATAAGCCTCTGGCTCCCCTCCCCTGAAATTCTCAGAAAAATTTGTGGGGGGAGTACTCATCCCCCCATCAGATGAGATGGGGACTGTAGTACTTTTAAAAAGCTTTTAAGGGGCTGGCCCCGTGGTTGTTAGCTCCGGGCTGATCTCCCTCACACACACGCAAAAAAAAAGCTTTTAAAAGAAATGGTGACTGAACACAGGAAGCAGGAAGACTTGGAATGTGAGGTTATGCAAAATGGGGGACACATCCCAATAACCCAGAGCTGACACCGTGAGAATTCACAAGATAATAGAAATATCACAAATCAGAAAGCAACCTTTCCCACGTATTGGAAATGCTACTATATGTTCCATGGGAGCAACTTGCCTGAAGTTGAATTTGTGTGAAACTTTTATAATCCATGAAAAGCCTGTGTTAAGTTATATTTGTATACTTTAGAAATTATAAGGTACTTCCCTGTGTGTTGATCTTATTTGATCCTCCCAATAACTTTATAAGGTACATCTCAAGCATTGGTTCTACCAGTGATCAGAACTGCCCTAGCTTAGGAGCTAGGAGATTTGCTTCTACACCACCGCTATACTTGCCCTGTTTGGGGGTGTGGGAGTTGGGGGTGTCCACACAGAACATGGTTTGTTTGGGGCTTTATCTGCAGGGTAAGCCGTGGGCAGTGTGCTATCAGATGAAGGAACAGCTGTCCTGAGGCCTCAATAGCACAGGAGGGCGAGTCTCTCTAAAATGGAGCCCGCTGGTCAGGTGCACGTGGTGTCTAGCACGTGCTTGGCTTAGAAGACTTCCATCTGCCTGATGCCTTCTTTTCTCGCTCCATATCAGCACCTTTCATCACCATCCTCTGCCATCTCCCAGGCCATGAAGCCTCGTCTCCCTTCCCCTTCCCCCAACAGCCCTCATCTCCCCTCACCTCCCCGATGGATGATCTGGCAATCCCTCACTTCTCTCTTCAGCCTATTGTTACGGCATAAACCCTATGCCTTCCTGTCCACTTTCCCTCTTTTGATTCGCAAAGGTATACTTTGAGAGTAAAACCAATGAACGAAATGAATCTATCTTTGTCTTTGCATTTCTGCCATCACATCCTTCATGGTCCTCAAGGCCTGTGGATGCCTCAGGCTGAAAGTAGAAGAGGCTGCACAAAGTGGGAAGAAGGAAAGCACAAAATGTCCTATACTTTCTCCACACAGGTAAGATTTGTTGCCTCCATTTGCATATGAAGACACTACGGTACAGAATCATAAGTCACTTGTGCAAGATCACAGCCAAGCCATTCTACGCAGCTGAACTGGAAATAGACCTCCTGCCCGCCCATGGGCAGTGAGCTTTTTACTCCATCAGGCCTCTGCTCAGAGGCCCACGAAGGTTGGCTAATATATTGTGTATGTATAATGCTAACTTTCCTGTCAACTTTATGACAAATTGTGAATAAGATTGAAGCAGCATGTGGAGCAGAATAAAACACTGGTTAAGAGTAGTCTGGAAGGTCGTTCAGCCCAGAATTCGAATCCCAGCTCTGTCAGTTACCACCTCCATGACTTTGGGTAAGCTTCTTTGCTCACTAAGCCTCAGCATCCTTGTCTGTCAAAGACTGAGAACAATACCTGTTTTACCTACTCATAGATTGTTATGAGGATTCAATTGGCTGACATGTTTCAAAGAAAACATTCAGCAGAGTCGGCACATAGGAGGCACTCAATAATTGGAACCTTAAAATTTCTACAATAGCAGAAGTTTTGAACTTTTGTTTCTGAAACAAAGTCCTAAAACTCTTTAGTTACAACATCTTAGATTAACTATTAAATCTAACAGCTTTTTAACCAGTTGAACAGGTTACTTCATGTTGTTGGTCATTTTTTCTGCATTAGTCATGAAGACTGGATGCCAAATCACTCATTTTTTTTCCCCAACACTTTCCAATGTAAAATTTCAAACATACAGCCAGAGTGAAAGACTTTTACAGTGAATACCTCTAACACATACCCACTACCTAGATCCTACCATTCACATTTTACTAGACTTGCTGTATCACCTATCCATCCACTATACATCCCTCTCTCTAGCCATCAATCTACCTGATCTTTTCATGCCTTTCAAAGTAAATTGCAGACCTTCCCCTCTGAATACTTCAGCATACCCATCACTAACTAGAGTTTAATGTTTGCTTACATGTATTTTAATCACTGAATTTTGACATAAAAGGCACGTTGGAGATCATCTAGTCTCCCTCCCTTCCTTCTACAGATGTGGAAACGGAGCCAGCACTGCATTCTCTGGAAATGGTATTGGCTTTTAGAGCAATGATCCCAAGCAACATTGATAGCCATGTTTTAGGATTTTTTTCCATTTCATTTTTTTATTGTCTTTGTTTCCTTTTTTTTTTGACAACTTTATTTTTTTAAAGCAGTTTTAGGTTTATAACAAAATTGAGAGGAAGATAGAGAGATTTCCCATATACCCCCTGTCCCCACACATGCATAGCCTTCCCCGTTATCTGCATCACTTACCAGAACGGTATATTTTCCACCAAGGATGAACTTACATTAATGCATCATAACCTCCCAAAGTCCGTAGTTTACCTTGGGGTTCAGTCTTGGTGTTATACATTCTATAAGTTTGGACAAAAGTAATGATGTATATTCGTCATTATAATATCATACAGAATATTTTCACTGTCCTAAAAAATCCTCTATACTCTATCTATTCATCCCTCCCCCATAACCCTTGACAACCACTGATCCTTTTACTGTCTTCGTAGTTTTGCCTTTTCCAGAATGTCATGTAGTTGGAATCATACAGTATGTAGCCTTTTCAGATCGGCTTCTTTTACCTAGCAATGTAAGTGAGATTTCTCACTTAAGGTTCCTCCATGTCTTCTCACAGCTTGATAGCTCATTTCTTCTCAGCGTTGAATAATATTGCATTGTCTGGATGTACCACAATTTATTTACCCATTCACCTGCCAAAGGACATTTTGGTTGCTTCTAAGTTTGCCAATTATGAATATAGCTGCTATAGACATCTATGTGAAGGTTTTTGTGTGGACATAAAACAGCTCCTTTGGGTAAATACCAAAGAGTGTGATTGCTGAATTGTATGGTAAGAGTATGTTTACTTTTGTAAGAAACCGCCAAACTGTCTTCCAAAGTGACTGTACAATGCATGAGAGTTTCTGTTGTTCCACATCTTTGCCAACATTTAGTTTTGTCCATGTTTTGGATTTTGGCCATTCTAATAGGTGTGTAGTAGTATCTCATTGTTGTTTTAATTTGCATTATTTGGTTTTTTGAAGTCCATCTTGAGTACTTCTAGATGGTGCTATGGACTGAATTGTGCCCCATGCCCCTACTTTATATGTTGAAGTGCTTACCCCAATGTGATGGTATTTGGAGATGGGGCCTTTTGGAAGTACTTGGGATTAGATAAGGTCATGAGGAGGGGGCCCTTGGGATGTGATTAGTGCTCTTATAAGAAGAGACACGAGAGAGCTTGGTAGCTCTTTGTCTACCATGCAAGGACACAGCAAGAAAGCGGCCATCTGCGAGCTGGGAAGAGAGCTCTCACCAGAACCCAACCATGCTAGCCCCTCATCTCAGACTTCCCAGCCTCCAGAACTGTGAGAAATAAATTTCTATTGTTTAAATCACCCAGTCTATGATATTTTATTATGGCAACCTGAGCTGACTAAGACAGATGGATTATAAATATATTGAAACTATTGGCTCGTCTTATCATAGACTGAAAATCAGTACCTTGCAGAGAAGACTAATACAACTTTAATTCTTTGTTGAAAATGGGTGAGATAAAAATTATGAATAAAAATTGTCATAGTAGGAAAAATATTTGCTAATTATATATTTGATAAGAGATTAATATCCAAAATATATAAAGGAGTTCTACAACTCAACAATGAAAAACAAACAACCTGATTAAAAAATGAGCAAAGGGGCCGGCCCCGTGGCTTAGCGGTTAAGTGCGCGCGCTCCACTACTTGTGGCCCAAGTTTGGATCCCGGGCGCGCACCAACACACCACTTCTCCGGCCATGCTGAGGCCGTGTCCCACATACAGCAACTAGAAGGATGTGCAACTATGACGTACAACTATCTACTGGGGCTTTGGGGAAAAAAAAAAAAATGAGAAAAGGCCTTAAACAGACATTACTCCAAATATATACAAATGGCCAATGAGCACACGAAAAGCTCAACATCACTAATCATTAGAAAAATGCAAGTCAAAACCACAATGAGATACCACCTCACATCCATTAGGATGGCTACTAGAAAAAAACCCAGAAACTAACAAATGTGGGTGAGGATGTAGAGAAATTAGAACACTTGTGTACTGCAGATAGCAATGTAAAATGGTGCAGCCACTATGGAAAACGGTATGGTAGTTCCTCAAAAAATTAAAAATAGAATTACCATATGATCCAGTAATTTTTCTTCTATGTGTATACCCAAAAGAATGGAAAGCAGGGTTTCAAAGAGATATTTGTACACCCATGTTCATAAAAGTATTATTCATAATAACCAAAATGTGGAAGCAACCCAAGTGTTCATTGACATATGAATGAATAAACAAAATGGGGTATATGCATACAATGGAATATTATTCAGCCTTAAAAAGGAAGGAAACTATAACACATGCTACAACATAGATGAACTTTGAAGACATTATGCTAAGTGAAATAAACCAGTCACAAAGGGGCAAATACTGTATGATTCCACTTATATGAGAGACCTAGAGTAGTCAAATTCATAGAGACAGAAAGTAGAATGCTGGTTGCCAGGGGCTGGGTGTGGGGAGAATGGGAAGTTATTGCTCAATGGGTACAGAGTGTCAGTTTTGCAAGATGAGGAGTTCTGGAGATGAATAGTGGTGATAGTTGTACAACAATGTGAATGTACTTAATGCCATAAAACTGTATACTTAAAAATGGTTAAGATAGTAAATTTTATATTATGTGTGTTTTACCACAATTTAAAAAAATAAAATAATTGTCATGTAGTAACTAAGTACTCTAAGATAAAAAAGAATTACTCTTTGGTAAATGTCTATCAGGTCTTTAAAAAATGCTCTACCAATACTTCACCATATTTGTACAATGTTTATGGTTTATGAAGCACATCAGCACCTATTACCTCATTTATCCTTATAGAATCTCTGTGAGGCTGATAAGGTACAGTAGTCTCCCCTTTATCCATGGGGGATACATTCCAAGACTCCCACTGAATGGCCGAAATCACAGATAGTACCAAACTCTATATATGCTATGTTTTTTCCTATACATACATACCTATGATAAAATTTAATTTATAAATTAGGCACAGTAATAGATTAACAACAATAACTTCTCTTTGGCATATCCAAATTGCCGGCATCACTACTCTTGCACTTTAGGGTCATTATTAAGTAAAATAAGGGTTACTTGAACACTATCACTGCGATACCTCTACAGTCGATCTGATAACTGAGAGGCTTACTAAGTGACTAACGGGCAGGTAGCATATACATCATGGATATGCTGGACAAAGGGATGATTCAAGTCCCAGGAAGGACGGAGTAAGACAGCGCAAGATTTCATCTTGCCACTCAGAATGGCAAGCAATTTAAAACTTATGAATTGTTTATTTCTGGAATTTTCCATTTAATATTTTCCAACTGCTATTGACAGTGTGTAACTGAAACCAAGGAAGGCAAAACCACAAACAAAAGGGTCTATACTATATGCTATTCCCATTTTATAGGTGAAGAAATTGAGGCTCATACAGGGTCATGGAGCTAGGAAATTGCAGAGTCAGGAATTAAAGGCTGGTATTCTATCTCTAAAAGTGGAGTCATTCTGTTGCACAGGAATGCTTTTGGAATCCTTAAGGGTAAGCCACCCCTGCATCTCTTGGGGCTTGTGGTATGTCATGGCACAAGTGGCTTTAACTCAATTGGTTCTTGAGCCTCACCAACTTGCCATTGTCATAGGTTTGTTTTCTGTATGGCCCAGTTCACTTTACTGCACCACATGGTCAGAGACAGTGGGTCTAACCCTGGCCAAACATCTTTTTCAAACGGATGTTCTTAATAATAATTCTATATAGATAAAAAATTTGGATAGACATTTCTATCCTGCTACTGGAAAACTCAAGTGCTTGCTGTAGATGCGTTAGTATTAGACGTGTGTGAGAACCTATGTCTGCAAGTATGCAGCCAGTTACAATTAAGAGGAAAGGAACTGGACCTGGTTTAAACAATAAAATAATTTTATTGGTTCCTCTAAGTGCCAAGTTTAAAAAGTTCATAAGCCTTGGGTCTGGAATTATATACAGAAATTTATGGTAGAGTCAGGGCTCCTGGACTCCATTCACTTGCTCTGCCCTCTTCCAAGCATCAGCTTCTTCTTCAGCCTGGCTTCTGCTCTGGTGGCTCAATGGACACAGCAGTTCCTGGTCTCATATCCACACACACAGTGTCCAAAGGAGGAGAGATCGCCTTTGTCCCAGCTTTCTAGGCAAAATCATGAGTTTTATTCTGATTGGACTGGTGGAGTGCCACACGGGAACCAGTATTGAGGCCAAGGCAATGGATGTGCCAGTTGACTTCGTTGAAGTCCTGTGTTCACCTCTGTGAGCCAGGAGGAGTATCACCTTTCTCTAAATCACGCAATTCCCCAAATGGAAAAATATATGAAGTTGGAAAGGAGAAAGGGGAAATGGCTGTTGAGGAGGAATCAACAAGTGTCTTCCACAGCCGAGCTTTCCATTCAGTGTGCCTGGGCCCACGAAGTGACTGGGTTATGGAATGCTCAGAGCTCAGCAGGGCTTGGAGCTCCAGGCAACATGGGGGCAGCTGGAATTCCCAGGCAAACTCACCAGCCTGAGCTGCTACATATGCTGTACAAATGTTACTGTTTTCTATGTCTGCCACGATAAGAAAGGATTGGGAAGTACTGCACTATCAAGCCAGTTGATGGTTCTCACTCCATGAAAGCAATTTATCCACCATATTAATAGACTCAGGTAATCTTCTCCTGACAGTACTACTTTTGTGAACTAGTCTCCTATCTTAAATTTCCATTTCCAGAAAAGGTTGTGGAAAAACTAGTTTGGACACCACCTAATCTACATTTGAGTCTGAATATAGGGTAAAGTACACACTAGCTTTGATAGCAGGAATAGACTGAGTGTTCTTCACCAACATTCCCTGTATGTGGGGTTTAGGACTGATCCAGCTACATCTGATTATAAACAATACTGGACTCCAGCCCCCCAGACCAGGATTTCCTATTTGGGGTCTGATAGGTAAGCCCCTATGCAAAAGGGTTCCTGAACCCAATTCCAACTTGCGTGTGTGGAGGCTTCCCCTCACCAACAAGCAGTTCTCAGACGCCAGCAGGATGTTCAAGAATTCAACTCAATTCTGACACTGTCCACTGGGAGATAGAATCAGATTCTACAGGTAAAGGGCTCAGTCCCACAAGATCGCCCTCCACTTCAGAGGCCAGTTGCAAGCCCAGTTGCTTCTGACTGACCGAATACAAAGTGAAAGTCCTTACAACCCCTTCGGGTTCTATTAATTTGCTAGAATAGCTCACAGAACTCAAGAAAACCCATTTACTCACTAGATTACTGATTTATTACAAAGGATATTCAAGGATGTGAATCAACAGCCAGACAAAGAGATACATAGGACGAGCTCTCAAACAAAGGAGCTTCTGTCCTCATGGTGCTTGGGGCCCTGCACGGTGGCACCTGAAAGCATTCTGTTTCCCAACATGGAAGCTCTCCAAAAAAGGCTGATGAGCTGTCCTTTTGGGTTTTTATGGAGGCCCCACCACTTAGTCATGATTGACCAAATTATTAGCCATTGGCAATGACTCAAGCTCCAGCCCCTCACTTTTCTCGGTATGTCGGGGGTGGGGTGGAGTGAGGGTAGAACTGAAAGTTCCAACCCTCTAATCACATGGTTGGCTCCAATGGCAATTAGCTCCCACCCTTAAAAGCTTTCCAAAAGTCACCTCATTAACATAACAAAAGACACTTTTATCATTCTTGATACTTACAAAATTCCAAGGGTTTGGGGAACTATAGATGAAGACCAAATAAATATGAGATATATATTTTGGTCATTAGAATGACCAAATATCTATTTCTTATAAATCACGATATACGCCCTGCCTGGCTTCTGTCATGGTCCTTTGGCTTTCAAGTGATGAAGGCAAAATGCAGGGTGGGAGCAAGGATAGATCCCTTTCCAAAGCCACACTTGTTGGTTCTGTCTCTCTCCAACTCACAGAATTACAAAATGTTAGCACCTATTCACAGTTTCTCCAGCTTTGGCTTGCAGCTTAGTTGTGGTGAACCCTTCGACACGTGCTAACAATGACAACATAGAAAGACAGAGAAAGAAAGGGTAGCCCAGAGTTCCTGTTCCTTCCATCTCCTCACCCAGACCTTTAGTAACACTGATGGAGCCCGGCTCTTGCTTACGTTCTCTTCACCTTACCTTCATTTCAGAGGCCCTCTGCATAGAATCTGGATAATTTAGCAGTTAGAAGTAAAGTCTGGACTGGGAAACACTGAAGTGGATCCAAGGCTTTTCACGGACGAGCAATCTGTGGTTGCACAGGGCTCCACGCTCAGAAGGTGTGACTACAGGCCCTCCAGGACCAGTTCAACTGACCTCATCTTATCAACGGAGTAATTAAGAGTGGTTTTTCAGGAACTGAGACCCCTTGTCCAGTTCAGGCTGGTTGAGACCACCAACCTGTCAACTGGGCCTGTGGACAAGTGAACTTTTTGACGTCAAGGAGCTAAAAACTCCACCCTCAGATCATGGTAATGCTGCCATTTTGTGAACATGTGTCCTATGAAACTTGACTACGCTTGCACAGGTCATCGATTACCTCACTTCTCCTTACTTCCAATCATCTATTCCCACACTTCGGACTACCTTGCCCTTTACCTCATAAATATCCCTGAGTCCCCATTTTCAGCGAGGCAGATCTGAGATTGATTCTCCCGTCTCCCTGCTGGGCTGCCTTGTGATTATCAAAATCCTTTCTCTTTGCAAACTCATAGCTTCAGTGATTGGCATAATCATGTGGTGGGCAAAACAAACCTGGTTCAGTAACAAAGGTCCCTGTGCTTAGTTTAATGTTCTGCTATAACCATCTTAAAATTCTTAATAATTGTACCTTTGAACTTGTGTTTTGTAAGTAAAGTCCAATGAGACAGCAGCAGATGTGGATTAGCAGAAAAGATATGCATCCTAGGTGTGTCTGCAGCTATTCCTTGCTGCCTCGTTCTCATATAGTGGTCCCCATGCCCCACGAACACAGGATTCCAGTGGACCCACGATGTGTGGGAGATCAGTGAGACTCAAAGTGGGTGCCAGGTAAGGTGCTAGGTCTACAACTGGGTAAGCGGAGGTGCTGACAGTCCCAAGAAACCATGCATTCCATTTGAACCAGAAAGAAAGCAAAGACATTCTGAGAAACATGAACAAACAAGGAACCCTATCATGTTCTTTCTTCTCCTGTTACATCCCTGTATTAGTCAACCACTTACACTGAAAACGGTGACATAAAAGGAAAGAGAAAGAAAGAGTAATCCATAGTTCCTTCTCCTTTCAGTGCTTCCTTACTCAGTAAGCCAAAGGTAGGGAATGTTGGTAGGATATAAGCATATTCAGAAGTGAAAAAAATGAATAAACAACAGTCTAGTTACTTTTATGCATTTCCACTGTTCTAGTTAGAACAAAATATACGTGCATGTACAAGCTATTAAATAGAAATTGTGTAATTTGGGTGATTTCACATATGAGTTAACGTGCTCTTATATTTCCATTTAAAACTGCCATTATACAATACAAAGATGAAAAATTTGTGCTAATAATTTAAAATTGTAGTTTTTCTTTAGTTTAAACAACATTAAATAGCAAATAGAAAACACCATGACAGGTCGACAGAAAGGAAAAAGTTTTACATTTTAGTACCTTTAATGGTAATTTTTTCTTGTTTCGTGAAGGGGAATCGTGTTATACATTTTGCACTGGGCCCTGCGAATTATGGAGCTGGCCCTGTGTTTGAATTATGGAGCCCAGACACGTAATGTTTGAAATCCTCCTGCCAGGAGATTCTGGTGCACAGCCAGACTATAGAACCTGGGTCTATGTCAAAGGCTTCCCAAGGCTGTATTCCTACCAGCCTGCTCCACCACCCACCCCTGCTCCCTCTATCTTTGCCTAACAGAGTCCTGAACATAGAGTAAAAGTTCTTTGCGCACAAAAGTGACTTGCCTTGCACAGCTGCAGCTCTCTCTCTCTCAAGTAAGACTTACACTAGTCTTCAAACATTCTTAATTTTAAAGCATGCAGCTGCCCAGCCTCTCTGAAGGGACAGCTCAGTTTTAAAAGCACTACATGCCTACTTCAGAGGCTACACATTTTTATTCCTTGGAGTCGTAAGGTTCTTTCCTATCCGGTTTCCAAACGCCTGTCTGACTTCTCACTAAGTTTACAATTACAGTCATTTTCCTAATCAACTCCTAGTCAAACTACAGGTTTTCCTGGACTCTGTGTGTCCTCAAGAGATCCTTGAGGCCCTTGAGCTCCTCCTCTCTGTCTCCAGTGAAGAACGTCACACCTGGTCTTGGCAGGGCTGGCCTGGCACTCTCCAGCCACCAGGCCATGGTGCACCCTCTCTTCTGGCCTCCATCTCCTTCTCACTGGCACCACCCCATTCTGTCCTCCCTCCTCCCTTCCCCCACTGCCCTCATATTCTGCTGTCTGCCAGCTGCTTCCTCTTCGCAATTCCCATTACTTCTACCTGAAATGAAACACTTGGACTCTTCAATTTAATATTTTAACATAGACTGTTCTCTTCCCTGGACTGAAGAGGCATCCTTACAGTTTACAATCACCCTGCTGATAGTTTTGTCCAAAGAAAGCAGTCGTTTCATCATTTTGAGACCCCTCTACTAAACTTTTATTTGCATTCTGTCACACAGGAAACTTTTTACTTATGTTTATGATGATCAGTATTTTATGGAACTTTTGTTGGTTTCAAATAACCTACACTGTTTTCAGATCTATATGCATGATTATTTATGTCCTTAGAAAATTCGAGCTCTCAGAGGCCGAAGGTATCATCTAATCCAACCCTCTGCTTTACTGGTGAGAAAACCAGCTTCAAGAAGTTCGTGTTATGCTGGCCTAGTATTATACTTAGTTCTTCTGAAGCTAAGCCCAGAGCTCTTCCTTCTGCATCAGGCAGCAGCTTCGGCTGTATATCAAAATCACAAAAGCCAAGAAGCTTCCGGGTTGGAGAACACATCCACGTGCAGGGAGTGTGGCACACCCCAGTTCCGTGGGGACAGAAGCGCCTGTGCTCGGGACCCTCCCAGACCTCGCCCTATGCACCTCTTCATCTGGCTGTTCATCTCTATCCTTTACAACGTCTTTTATAATAAACTGGTAAACACACAAAAAAGGGAGATAAAGAATGAAAAAAGGAGGGCAAAAAGGGAAGAAAGTCCAAGGAGAGAGAAATTTTCCTTGAGTAACTAGGGAATGAAGCAAAAGCAAAACATCTCAGAATAAACAAACGAGATTACATTAAACCACTCATTGTTTGTAGTAAAAGACTGACTGTGATACATGATAAATGTTCTCTGGAGTATAAAACAACAAGATGAGGAACCGGAGGCTTAGAGAGGTCAAGCAACGTGAAAAGGTTAAGAGACGAACCCAGTTTTCTCATCTCATCTACATGATCCCCAAAAGTCCTTTTACCTCCAAAAAAAAAAAGAAAAAATATACCTCTGTTTCTGTTCTACGGGTGTAATAAATTTAGCATCTTTCACAAGAATGGAAAAAACTATCACAAAAGGCAAAATGAGATCTCTTCAGAGTATTCCTCTTAAGTGAGCCCCGACGGGGGAGCAGGAGAAAGCAAACTGGAGGCTGTGGATGGTCAGCCCGTTAGTAACCAAGAACTAAGAACCTAGTTTGAGAGAGATGATGATTACCTAGTCTTCAGCACAACAGCCACAGCTCTTTCCAGCCTACAACCCATTTTCGAAGCCCTCACACCACTTTCTTGTCTAACATCCCAGGAAAGAAGGAAATAGACAGGATTAAGGATGGGGGAAGTGACCTGAACTGCTGCTGTTGTGAGAAACCGGAGAAAGGCAGGCTGGAGGTGGGGAGAACAGGCAGGGCCAAGGCATGGCAGGACAAGATCAAAGGCTGCAAGTGGATTAGGAACATTTACCTGCCAGGCGGCAATGTGGAAGCAGGACTCTGAACCTGGCCCAGGTAATGGTGGGTGTGGAGGTTCAGTCTCAGATACAACAACAACATACATCCATAGGTGCATCTGCTTTGCTCTGAAACTTTTAAAGCGTTTCTACTTTGCTATCTCATTGAATCCTCTCAACAGCCTTGATATTTAGGTTTTATTTTTACCAAATTTAGAGAAACCTAGGCTTACAGATATCAAATAACTTGCTTGAGGCTACACAAGTCCAGTTGTCTTTCACCTATGCCTCCAGTTGTTCTAAAACACCTCCCATTGCAATGTAAAAAATAAACTATTTTTTAAAAACCCAAATACTGACACACAAAATCCTGGAGGCCAAAATCATGTGGGCCTTGGAAGGGAAATGAAGCCCAAGGACAGGACTGACTCATAGTTGAGTGTGAAAAGGATGAGAGGCCAATTGAAAAAAAGGACTGGATGTTATCTGACCTACCACTCTTGAATATAAATAAGTCTTGGTAAAGGACATCGCCATATATTTGTAACTCAGAATTCCCAATCCATTGCCAAAGTCCCAATTAAGATCACCCAAACCTGTTATCTGAGTGCCATCTTCAAGGACAGGATATGTTGCACTTAGTAGCTGCTTTACTGATAACAGAGTTCCCCTAAACTGAACTGTTTCTTCTGGTTACTTCCAGCATCAAGGCCAGCAGGCATTAATTTACATACCCACATGAATGCCATTGCAAATTAGCCTAAGAGCCCTGAGTCTCCACTTGCAGAGATTTGGGTTCCAAAGAAGGATAACCCCCGGTATGAGGATGCAAGTTTAGCATTGTGACACCCAGTATAATCGTGGAAAACGATTCAAGGAAAACATGCTGTTGTGTGAACCCAGTGGGCAGACGTAGAAACAGGAAGGCTGAGATTAGAGTCTGCTTTACAATTCTTTTGATGTTTCCCGAGCCAACTCGGGAAGCCAGGGAGGCTCTGAGAGAGCTGATCAAAGGTACTTCTGCAGGTTCAAATTAACACGGACTTGGCAAATCAGGGCAGCACCTGCCTTCGAAGAGCAACACATTTCACCAAATAAAGTTAATCTTTTAGTCAAGCTTGGGGGTGGCACTCCTTTTATAAAACTTACACTGGCTCAATTTATTCCTGTTGTGTTTTAGGTCTCTGGAGGGAAAATAATGCTCTGCCTCATTTTCTTTGCATGGAGGTATTTATTTTAAAGTTGATCTTTGCTCACGGTGTATACCGTTTAAGACCTCGGGCTCTAATCAACATATATCGCCTTGTTTCAGAAAAGGTGGATGCTTTTGGGTTGGAGGAGAGAAGAGTGGGAAGGCACTGTCATAAATCTTCACTTTCTTTTTAAAACTGCGAGTGTTATTTGATGAAGCTATACCTTTGTCCCAGAGCAGTCTCTCCTCTCTATTTGGGGAAATACAGCTTAAAAGACATAACTTTCGTACAGAGGAAATTGATAGGAGCCGCACAGAGTAACTATAGACACTAGGATAAGTCTAAAGATGCTCAGAGACAAAATGAAAAACAGAAATGCACTAAAAAAGGTAGTCACCCAAGGTCGCAGGCTCAGAAAGCTGATACTTAGGGAAATGAAATGCATTGAATAATAGATTAAGTGTTAAGACTTACACAGAGAAGTTACAAAACAGATTTCTTGGCATTGGAGAGTTCATTATTTCAGGTCCTGCCTAGTCATAAGATTTAGGAAACCAGGAGGATGTGTCAGATCCTGCAAGTCTCCCTGAGAAGCAGACATGGCCAAAGGGAAATGGAATGGGGGAGCGAAGGGTGGAGTTTGATAGACAGCAAAAAAATAAGTTGAGGTATCTGGAAGATAAAATTTGTATATGATCATCTGCCAAAGCAACCATCAAATTTTTACTGAGCAGTATGATAAAAATGAGACTATTCCAAGTTGTTTCATTTCAGGCATAGCGTGTGGAAAGAACGTGAGTTTGCAGAATCACCCAGTGAATGTGGGCTCTGTTATAGCCAGTAAGCACAGACAGGGTGAACTTGGATGAGTCTGTTTCCTTAGCCACACAATGGGAATAACATCTCTCATCAGGGTTGTGAAGACTAAATGAGATACACACATAACGTGCTCAATCAATATAATACTATAATAATAATATAAAATATTCAGTAAATATTGTATCTTTCCTTTCCAAATTAATCTAACATTTTTCATTTCAGTACTGGATTTGCAGATGATACCAGAAAACAGCATTACAATTGGAGGGACTGTTGATTAGAGAATTTAAAATAAATGATGTTCCAGATTGTGAAGATTTACTGTACAGGTAGGCTGGAAAAAAGAAATGTTAGCTAATATAACATACACATTGAGTGAGTAAATCAAATTTCAAAACAATAATCATTGGAAAGAACTTTAAAGCAACAAGCCATTAATGATCAGATTAGGTAACAAGTCAAAAGATAATAAGATAGTATTTTTTAAAGGCATATGTTAAAAGTTAGATGACTATCTTTTGCTGTACTTCAATCTATTTATAGTCTCTGAAAGCCTTATCCTCACATTAAAATTTATATGGAAAGAATACATGCCTTTAGAGTATTAAAAATATATATATATGTGCAACAATTTGAGACCAGATAGAAAAGCTGAATTTGTCCTAAGATCGTACATTTGAGTAATCCAACCCAGTGTGAACATGTTCAAGTTGTGGTAATTTTAATTGTAAAGACAATAGTTTGGAATATTAAAAAAAAAAAAAAATAGCGCCAAGCTGGCAAAGCTTCCTAGGGTAACGATTTATCTTCTGAAATCCCTCTATGGTTTCATTTTCCTTAGTTATTAGTGCTATTAATTAAATGTCCATCTATAAATATGTTCTCTCCAAGTCTGAGTAAATTCCCACCATGGGATTTGATTTCATTTGTGAGTTATCAACACAGTGCTTCAAAGGTTGTATATTCTATTGGTGTCTATAAAACATTTCATTCAAAAATCCTATTTCCTTGACATTTGGTGAAATCCTTGCACTACCTATTGTTATATTCATCACTTTATCACCCTTCGCTTATTTCTCAGCTGGCCTAATGTGACCATCAACCAAAAGTTACTGCTCTTTTTTCAGCCACAAAGTGTTTGTTGAATATTTTCTCTTTTCAGTCTCCGAATCATAAAACTCATTTCAGTCTATTTTTAGTTAGAGGTCAAGTCTTGACACATCCTCCTCTTAATGAGCTTAATGAGACCTAAAATCTGATCTCTAAACATTGCTTTTTACTCTCTGGCCAGTTTCCGGAGATAAACTTTATTTTTTAGCTTGATACAAATGCATGTTTACCTTCTTGCAGTGTTAGGTCTATTTGCTAGTGGCTTGGCTTTACAGATTGTATGGACTGAATGCATACTATAATATGAGCCCAGTGCCAAATACCAAATTTATGTTAAACTCTTAATTGGATAAGTTGACCTGGGTGATAATTCTACAGCAAATTATATCTTTTACAAAAATTGTCTAATGCCCCAACAAAAAGGCTGCAAAAACAAAAATTTTTTAGGTCTAGAAAGAGAATGAATTGTCAACTCCCAATGTTCTACTTCTGAAAAGAAACAATGGTTAATTGAAAGAATTATTTAGTGCAGTGTGTCCCAAACTTGTGTATGCATTAGAATCACCAAGGGATCTTTTAAAAATTCCTAAACCCAAGCCACAGTTTTTTTTTTAAGCTTTCCAGGTGATTCCAATGTGCAGCAAAGCTTGAGATCTCCTGATTTCGAGTTTAAAAGTAACTATAGTAAAATTCTAGTTTCTAGTTATGGTGGAGTCACCACCATATTCTTTTCAGACTAACCTCCCTACAGGTGAGAATAATATAAAGTGTGAACAAAAAATTAAACAAACAAAAAGCTAAGTGAGGCCTGGAGAGTGACCAAAAAGCAGGCAGAAACTGGAGGGTTGTCTGCCCTTAAAAGGGATCTTCAAGAGGTAAGATGTGCAAGTGTGTAGCTTGATGCCTGCAGGCACTCCTCCTTCTTCAGAAGGCTTGGAGTGGCAGAAAGCTGCAGCCTTAGTGCCTTGAGGTGTTAAGGACAGAGTTGGTGTTGGCAGAGCAAATGGAAAGTTAGGAGAGGAATCTTGGAAAAGAGGGAGCTGCAGAAGGAACAAACCTCAAACTCTGACTCTAAATTTTGTCCAAATCCTTGGTCTGCTTGTGCAGGGAGATCCCAGTGGGCCCACTGAAAGGCAGCAGCTGGAAGTTGAAAGAACTGATGAGAGATTTGAGCTCCTATCTACTACAGGGGAGACCGAGTTTGAAGTTTCAGTCTAGCCAAATGAACCGCCTGCCAGAACAAAGCTTAATGCTCTTCGGAGAAATGTAGCAGAATCCAGAGTCACTATTAATGTGTTATCCATAACGTCCAGCATATAGTAAAAAGATCACTAGACAAGCAAAAAAATATGTGACTCTTCCTGAAGCAAAATGCAGTCAGACTGACTCTGAATATGACACAATGTTAATTTACAGACAAATACTTTAAGGCAGCTTTTTAAAATAGCTTATACTCATAATTAATAAACTGATGGGGGAATCTCAGCAGAGAAACAGGAATGATAAAAAAGAACCAAATGGAGGGGCCGGCCCAGTGGCGCAAGCGGTTGAGTACACGCACTCTGCTGCAGTGGCCCGGGGTTTACAGGTTCAGATCCCGGGCGTGTACCGACACACCACTTGTCAGGCCATGCTGTGGTGGCATCCCATATAAAGTGGAGGAAGAGGGGCATGGATGTTAGCCCAGGGCCAGTCTTCCTCAGCAAAAAGAGGAGGATTGGCAGATGTTAGCTCAGGGCTGATCTTCTTCACAAAAAAAAAAAAAAAAAAGAACCAAATGGTAACTCTACATGTGAACAATACAATAACTGAAATGAAAAATCACTGGATGACTCAACAGCAGACTACAGATGGCAGAAGAGTTAGTAAATTGAAAATAAATTAATACAAATTATTCAATCTGAAGAATAAAGAGAAATAAGACTGGAGAAAAACAGCAGAGCCTCAGAGACATGTGGGACAATCTCAGGTGACCTAATATAAATCGTAGTTCTAGAAAGAGAGTAGAAAGCAGAAAAAAATTTGAAGAATGGCCAACATCCCCCAAATTTGGTAAACAAAACAAAACAAAACATAAACTTACAGATCCAAGCTCAAAAAACCTCAAGCAGGATAAATACAAAAAAACCCCACACCTATACACATCATAGTCAAATTGTTGAAATTCAAAGATGAAAGAGCCAGAGAAAGACATTACATACAAGAGAACAATGATACAAATGACAACTGATGTCTCATCAGATACAGTGTAAGCCAGAAGGCAGTAAATGCCTTGAAACTGATAAAAAAAAAAAACTATCAACTCAGAATTCTATCTTTGGTGAAACCATCCTTCAAAGATGCAAGTAAAATAAGTCACTTTCAGTGATCGAAAAAAGATTACTTGTCACCAGCAGGCTTACACAATTCTCAATGAAATTTTAAATTGAAGAGAAATGATGTTGTTCTGATTCAGAAGGAATGAAGAAAACCGGAAATGGTAAATATTTAGCAAATATAAAAGACTATATATTCTCTTTTCTCTTAAATTTTAAAAGACACATGACTGTTTGAAACAAAAATTATAACATTGTACTGTTGGATTTATCTGGTGTGTAACTATCATATTTATGAAAAATGGAGGAAGAGAGGAGTGAATGGAAATATACTATTGCAAGATTCTATATTTTACATGAAGTTGTATAATACTAACCCTAAGTAGATTGTGATATGTTAAAAATGTATATTGTAATCCCTAGAACAGCCATTTTTTTAAAAATAGAGAGTATAGTTTACAAGCCAATAGAAAATTTAAAACAAAATACTAAATGTGTTCAATTAACCTGAAAGACAACAGGAAGAGAGAAACACAGGGAGAAAAAAACCCAAATGGTAAACTAAATCCAAACATAGCAATAATTATATTAAATGTAAATCAACTATACACACCAGGTAAAAGGCAGAGATTGTTAGGCTACATCAAAAGAGCGAGACCCAGCTATACGCTATCTGAAAAGGATGAAATTTAAACACAAAAATACAAATAGGTTAAAAGTAAGCAAATGAAAAAAAAGAACTGTGCAAATACTAAACGTGCAAATACTAAGCAAAAAAATCATTCCTATTTGGCTTCAATATGAATAGGTAAATAGTTTTTTACATTTACCTTCCCAATTAGCTTTACTGGTTTTTAAAAAATGGTTTAGGGCCGGCCCCATGGCTTAGCAGTTAAGTGCTCGCACTCCGCTACTGGCGCCCTGGGTTCGGATCCCCGGCGAGCACTGACACATCACTTCTCCAGCCATGCTGAGGCTGCATCCCACATACAGCAACTAGAAGGATGTGCAACTATGACATACAGCTATCTACTGGGGCTTTGGGGAAAAAAAAGGAGGAGGATTGGCAATAGATGTTAGCTCAGAGCTGCTCTTCCTCAGCAAAAAGAGCATGGATGTTAGCTCAGGGCTGATCTTCCTCACCAAAAAAAAAAAAAAGGTTTACATTTATTACACACTAGCTATTATCAACCAGGATCTGTATCAACCTCCAGAGGAAAAAAAATCAAATAAAACATAAGCCAATTTGGGGTGGTTTTTTTTTTTTTTTAAACTCTTGGGTTGCATTTGACTCTTGAAATTTATTTTTCTTTTAAATCACTCATATGGATCCTTTTTCCCCTTTCTAATGATTAATGAAATGTCTTAAGGAGGAAAACCTTTCAGGATTTGCTAGTCTTCTTTCTCTGTACTCAGAATTTTGGCCTTTGATCTAGCTATTATAATAGAGCAAGGAATGATTCTTAATCACCTTTATTTCATTTTTGTTTATTTTGTTCTTTTTATATAATGTATTATTATTTCTTTTTTGGCTTGTATCTATTTCTGTGACCCTGAGGTGGGACCAGCCCACTCAAGGCTGATGTGCCTTCAAAGCTGCTCCCAGCACACACACTACAGCACACCTTTATTTACTTCTTGGTTGTCCTTGTCAGTTTTTTTCTTTCACTTACAAAGTCTGAGTTTAGCTCTTTCTACAGCAGGGACTTTCGAAATAGGGTATCATTTGGAAGAAATCTTCTATATTCTTTCAACAATACTGAAGCTCCAATGCTCCCTCAAACTTAGACAATTCATAGCTGGGGCAGGGCTGGAAAGAACAGGACTATAATAATAAAGAAACCTCATAGTAAGCATGACTACAAAGAATGGTTTTGTGGCATGTGACAAATCTGCTCAACCATGTATGTGGAAGGAACACCACCAATTCCCTTCTGGCCATCCTGGTTTCATAAGTAATTGTCTATCCCAACAAATTCATTTTTCACCAACTGTGACCCTAGAAAATAAACCTAATAAACAAACAATTCCACAGTAGACAGAACCCCACTATTTTGATCACTTTAGAAAATGTTTTAAGATGTTTTAAAAGCTGATTTCTGTACAAATTAATGTTGTATGTGAATGTGAAGGCCTTACCTAACTGCACCATTGAATAAAAGTTATTTCAAAGGGCAAGGAGAAAGAGGAGCGATACTAAGAGATTGCTTGGGTTGTTGTTTACTTCTGAAAACTTAAGACATAATCAGGTGTTTCAAGACCTTTCTTTTCAACACTGGCCAGGTCTTAAAACTTGCAGGACAGATCACCAAGGGATTTAGTGGTTACCTAAACACTGATGGAATGATTCATTTCACTTTGTCATGCAGTTTTAAGTAAAGATTTAAGGGCCTGCTATGCCTCGTATCAAGAGTAAATATCATACATCCTGTTTATACATACTGGCTTGTTGTCCACAGTTCTTCGAAGAGCTGGCGACACCCCCCTAACTTACACTCCACCCTACCCCCAACTTCCTGCTCATTGGGGTGCTATATTCCTACTCATTGTTAAGAAGTGCCTTCCCTCAACAAAATACTCTGCATTACAGTAATTTTTAAAGAAAATATTTTATTACGCCATGAAAAAAAATGTATCAATCAACTAGATTCGTACTTGTTTGAAAAAAAATTGAAAATTTATTAATTAGACAGTATGTGGGCATCCTGTTCCACATGGGAATGAGAAGATGCTATAGGTTCTCTAAGTATTGCACAGTCTGAAAAAACACGAACAAAAAAAGGGAAGGGGAGGGAAAAAAAAAAAAAATCACATGATCTTGGGAACCATCTCACATTATGAATAATCTACCAAGAAACATTTAAAAAAGAAAACCCTTTGTTTCTACAGTAGCTTTGAGTTTATAGTTCTTGGAATGACTGTATTCCATTGAAGACATCTCAGTAACAGGAAGCTTCATTTTAGCAATCCCATGTGCAAATATTAATAAAAAAATATATAAAATAATGCAGTTCATCTCTTGCCATCACCCCGGCAATCATAACATCATTTTTGAGAACTGTTTTGCTTGAAAAAGAGTTAAGCCGTAAGTTTTGCCTGAAGCTCCATCTCTGCAGCCCGTTTGAGTGCAACATCTACTAGAAGCTGAAATCCACTGAAATCCTGGTTGAGGTCCGGTGGAGTAGGGGGAGGAGTGTTGAAAAGACCACTCTGTGTATTTGTACTTGGTCCAGATTTACATGTGTCCTCCGGGTACATGAGGGAGGGATCTGTAAAGCCGCTGGCTGCTATCTGCTGGATATCTGTGTTTTGTCCCACACCAACTGGCTGGCAGAGAGAGAAAGGCACATCTTTCAATGCAGTCACAGTGGTATGACAGATCACTGACGGACGAGCCAAAATTGATCCCGGGGACGATGGCTTAGGGGACAGTGGCCTCCCTAGGGCTGGGTTTGGTCCAGCTGTACAGGAATGAAATGGGCTCTCCTCTAGAGCTGGCATGAAGTTTTTGATACTCATTGCTGACTCCACAGAGCTCGTTTCAGAAATCTTGGCCCCACGGCGGGAAATTGTGAACTGATTTGGATCTTTGCCATCCTTTCTCAGCATGTCAGGGAGGAGCCTACGGCGGGCGTTGATGAACCAGTTACAGACCTGAAATCATATGGGTATGCTTTAACACTCAGCAAACACGTTCTCAGAACCTTCTACGGGTGCCTAATTAATCTCTCTCTTTGCATTAAGGAAGGCATGAAAAGGCTTATCAGAACTCACAAAGTGATTTCAAGGCATAGCCAAGAAAGAGAGCTGTTTCCTGTCATAAACCTCCTCCTCTTCTAATACGAATTCTCTTTTTGTCTCATCATCCTCAAACCTTTTCAGGAGGAAGAAAAAGGTATAAATTCTCAAATGTCTGAAAATGATTTTAAGGAGGAAATTTCGCCTTTTAACTCTCCCCCATATTAACCTATTACCTACTGCCCCAGCATTTAAGTTAATCAACTACAGGAAAACCTTTCCTGTATGAAAAGGGCCACTCCTCCCAGTTACTGATTTTTCCCAGTTCAAATGACTATGTCAACAGACATAACATGAATTACCTCACTGCAGTCTGTCCTTGTTTAAATATCAAACCAGTTTCCTGGACAATAGAGTAAGATTTAACCTCCTTTTTATGTGTGTGGCATAAAGGAAGGCTCTCTTAGGCATTAAAGGAAACGCTATTTGACAGATGACTGTTAAGTCTTTCTGTTTCTCCAAATAGCCAGTTATTAGCTTTGAGCACTATTAAGTTTACAACAAAAAGATATTCCGTTTTTTTTGAATGAGGAGGCGCTAAATGACTTGACATATAGGAATGTTATAAAATGACTTGGGAAAAGAAAAAGCAACTCGAGTGCATACACCTCGTGTACTTTTTCCTTACTTGTAGTGTAGATAGGTGTGTTTGCTGGGAGAGTAATGCTTTTTCTTGCTCTGAGGGATAGGCATTGTATCGGTGCTCATACAGCCAATCGCGGAGAATCTGAACAGATTCCTTGGGCAGGTTGCCCCGTCGCCTTCTCTTGCCTGAGCCAGCAGAAGAGGAAAGGTCCAGGGGTATGTCCATGCTGTCATCATCCTCAGTCTCACTGCCGGATGCTGCAACAACACCTAGGAAAGGACAAAGGCCAGCCGTCAACCTCTTTTATCAGCAGAACACCTACTGCAAAGCTCATTTCTTTTGACCATTCAGTGTAACTGTTTTCTCAACTACTGAGAACCAGGAGACAAACCAGTGTTTTAGTCCTGAAATACCAAAGCACATGTTAAGTCTCAAGAGTAACTCGACTGGCAGCACATTCTAGATTCTCAACCAATTGTCAGATGCCCTTTTGCACCCACTTTCCTATAGGATTTAACTTCTCACATTCCTTTCGAATGATGCTCAGAAAAGTCTTTCGTCTAACCCAGCAGAGGAGACAAAACTGCGAAGAAAGTGAAGAGCTTGCCACATGTGCAACAGCAAAGGTGTTAGACACAACCTTCTCTTTGAGGTCATTGCTAACCAGGAAAAACAATCTCATGAGTATCCTAATGTACATTTTAAATGCTATTCTTCCTCCTTCTTTCACTGAAAGTTTGAAATAAAAGGGAAGATTTGTACTTTTTTTCACTGATAGGAAGGAAAATTACACACTTAACCCAGTTAATACTCTAAAGATAAAATGCATGTCAAAATTTTCTGCCAATTCCACGGTCATTTCTACCTACACTTATTCAAAACTAGATACCTACTTTTAATGGACAGTACTAGTCACTTCTTACTAAATACAAACAACCACTGAAGTTTTCGGTTTCGTTACACAACAATAGTTTTCTACTATGAGTACTTTATTAAGAGGTCAAAAGACACCTAATACGGAATAAATTTTTAAATTTCCATAAATTTCAATTGCTAGTTTAATAGGAACCTAGAATACTACATATCAATAAGCTGAGCTCAGTCTTCAATTATTACATGACAAAGAAAAGTGAATATGCAACTCCCAGAGGAAACTCTTCTTTGTCTGTAAGTACTTTAATCCTGCCAGAAATTTTAAGAATTCACAAGCCATAGAGAATATTTAAATCACACAGACTGGGTTCAACAAAAATTCAGACCTGGCCCTTTTAAGACATTTAAACATAATTTCGAACTTTAAAAAATTTAAATAACAAATGCTATTAACTCTCTATGCTTTCAAAACTACAAGAGGCAACTCTGAACAACTAAAGAAATACATTCTTTTTGAAGACAATCTAGAATTTTAAATATGTAAATGAATTACAAACTATGGCACGCTTGAAAATACCAGTATCTCTATATAAAGGAAATTAATTAAAATAACATGAAATTTAAAGGTCTGCATTCTTAACTTTGTTGACCCAACCTTAATTGAGTGGCTTACTTTATTAGGAAATACAAACAGAATATTCCTGATAGCGATAAACCATGCAATGTATTTTTAAGGAAAAAAATCTTAAACCCATCCTTTTAAAGCATTTTAACACAATGAAACTCAACAAGCTATTCATTCAAAGATTTGTTGATGAGATATCTCACCAGTTAATTGAGCCTGACTTTACTCGGTGACACATTTTTAGTTTTGGACTACAGGGGGCAGAAGGTGCTGGAGGGAGTGCCCACAGAAAATGCAGAACTTTCCAAAGACAAAGTAAAGCAAGTTCTAACAAAAGAGGAGGAGGATCTTGCAAATCCACTTTAGCTCGAGACTTAACAGCCACCAATAAACGGCACAAGAATCTGAAGTTTTAACAGCCAAGTATTTGATGTTTCCCTTCCCCGAAGATCTCATTAAACTGCTAAAAAAATAAAAATAAAAAAGAGGCACATTTAAAACTGAAACTGCTTTCACTGTGGAGAAGATGGAAAAGTTTTAAAACCCATATTGAAATTTGGGTGAAAGAGCTATTAATAAAAAACCTTAAGAAATTATGAGTTCCTGTTTTACCTTTGCTTTGATAAATAAAGAAATCTAACTCTAAAAAATGCATCAAGTAATTGAATGACTAAAGCAAATTTGAATAAAGCAATTTGTTTAAACTCTTCTGAAAAGCCAGACATTCTTCTCAAGGCTATTATCCCCCTCCCTTTTTTCAATCTAGAAAAAGTGTGAAAATTTGCTCCTGGAACAGTGAATTCCCAGCTGTAAACTGATAATAACAAAGAGTTGGAAACAAAACAAAACAAAACCCTGAAGCCTGCCCTTTGATCTGCTTACTTAGTTTGACAAGCAGCCTGGTCTTTCAGAATAGGTTAGTGACACACAAAAGCAGGTTTCAGTTAAGCCACACCAAACTGCAGGACTTGACTCTCTTCTCAGTTCATTTAAATAAATGAATGCCAGGCCTCTGGACCTCTTAACAAATATTTCCAATATGTGCACAAAAGCTGAAGTAACAGGAAGTTAAGACTTCAGTTCCTTGGCTACACCAGCTGATATTTCACTATAGCACACCACGTTTGCTGCTGTCAGGACTGTTTTCATTAAAACTCTCCCTCCGGATTGCGGCTCAACTTGGAAAAACAAGAAGGCTTTTCCACGTTACTCATTTCCTATTGTAACAGAGCTTTTGAAAAGTTTCCCGGTTACGACTTGTTTCCAAAGGTCTTGCTTTGCTTACTCTTGAAAAATGCGGCGGTGGGGGGGGGTGCGGGGATGACAAGCCTCTTTTACTCCGTCCACATACAAGGAAACGTTGTTTAGAAAGCCACAAGATGGCTTACGGATCCCACAGCTCTAAAGAGCAACCTTTTCTTTTCAGAATAAGAACTGGGGGAGGGGGTGGAGCCGCGGGGGAGGGCCAGAGAGATAGTGGTTGTGAAGTTGGACTTTTAAAAAAAATCTAAAAGAGGCTAGAAAAGGACCTAGAAATATGAACAATCGAAGGAAAAGTTTAAGTATACAATTAGGAAAAAGCAAACCTAACCCAACAAGCTTCCTGATCAGAGTACCTCTGGAGAGGCAACAGTAATCGTCCTTAAAACCCCAGGCACTAAATCCAGGGTGCGCTTGGCTGGACATAGCCACAGAGCAATTCCAAAGCAAGAATTCCACATTGTCAGAAACTAGGTGCAAAAAGACTTAGGGGATTTTCCTCCTCCAATCTCCTTTCTGCTTGTTTTAAAGCCACTTTGGGAGATCTTTTTTGGCATCCTCAGCTTTCTGAGATGAGACACTATTATCACAAACCAGTCTCATCCAAATCCCAGTCTGTGCGATTGAGTTTAAGGTGCTTTTGTTTTCAAGAAACTTAAAAAGATTTTCACAGACTTTTACAAAACAGACAGACAATAGTCCAACTCCACAAGCCAGACGGGCCAGATTTCTTCCAGAGACCTCACGGAGCCGACTCGAAACGCTGGCCCCCTCCAAGGTAGTTTTAGGAAGGGGTTGGTGGGAGGCAGGACTGAGGAGGAGGAGGCGACGAGAGGGAGGAGCCCGGGAGGGAGGACAGCCAGGGAGCTTTTGTTCTTGCGAGTTCCTCGGCCTCCACTGAAACCGGCCCCTCCAACCGTACGGGTTAGCACACAGGACTTCGAGTTTCAGATTACAAGAAACTAGAAACGATGCCGTTAATCTCAGCGTTCTGAGGGACCTGCCCACCCCCGTAGGATTTGCCAGGAAAACCTAAAAAGGGAAAGAAACCCGGGCAACCTCAGCAGTATCCGCTCCCCCGCACGAGTTCTGAACCAGTCGCAAAGTTTCCCCTCCAACACGTCACCTTTCATTGTTTCCGTGAGTTGGCGCTCAGTAGCAGGACCTTGCGCGCCCGGGGCTGCTGACCCTGAATATTCCCACCCAACCGCCCGCAGGTCCCAGCCTCGTTCCTCTGCTGGGGGCAGAGGGGGCCGGGCAAGGGGGGGAGCCGGGGGGGGGGCCAGGGGAGGGGCACCAGTGCCGGGGAAGGGGGCTGCGAGGGGTACCCAAGAGTGCCAGGGGGCCCCCAGGGAAGGGGCGAAGGGGGTCGGGGGAGAGGGGAGAGGCAACGGGGGAAGCGGGGGAGGGTATCCGAGGGCCTGGGTGGGGAGGACCCGGGAGTGCTAGGGGGGCGAGTAGGGGCGCACGGGGAGGCTTATTAACGCCTCCCCCACCAGAGCCCGAACGAGGGGGACCCCGCCCCCAGTGGAAGCCCAGCTTTGCTTTCGGTTCGCAAAACCCACTCTTCAAAAACAAAACCCCCAAGTTATCCCAATCAGTTCCACCATGAGAGAGAACGCCTTCCAGGAAGGATCAAGACCTGTCAGTCCGTCCCGAGTTGACACAGCCTTCCAGAGGCCACCCTGGGCGCTCCTCGCGCGCGTTCTGTGACTCATCGAGCCCAGTTAAATGTCCAAACCTCTAAGCTCCCACGTTCTCACTGTCCCTGGGGGAGGGGACGCAGGGAGTTTTACTACCAACTACTACTAATGCCCCGGTTTGGGAGGTGAGAAGCTCTGCGTGTTTCCAAGTCGGCCAAAATCAAAGGAAGCAATTCCAAGGTAAAAACATAGCTGAGGGAACACTCCCGGGTTTGAGGCTGCCCCCCTCTAACATTACCCCGTGTAGCTGTATTCGCTGGACGCGCCTGAAAGAATGTGGAGTTACAAAAACTCGAGGCCGCTCTTGGGCATGCGCAGCAGCGCCGCCCCCTCCCCCGCGCTGGCTTCCCCGGGCGATGAACTTCTGTTTTGAACCACTCCACAGAAATCACAACAGAAAAGCCAACTCGGGCTCACCACGGAACATTCGGGGTACCTCCCCGTCGGGGACTCAAAAGTTCACTTCAAAAGGGAGTTAACATCCTTTGACCTTTCGTGCTGGTGGGTTATTTTTTTTTCTGTGTATTTTGTTTTTAAACCAGACTGACGGCAAGTTTTAGTTGTAACGCTTCCAGAACGCTTCGTGGAAACAATGACAAGACTCACTCTTTGCACTTACAGCCAGGCCTGCTGGTCACACTTGGACGCATCCTGACGGCACGCTGCTCTAAGCTGACTGCCCTCACTCCTAACTCTTCATCTTGCCCCAAATCCATCGTGGGAAAACTTTTAGAGGCTGGGAATTTTTAAAAGTCTAGCTTTCAAAGCTCCCGACACCCGAGGGCGATCTGGGGTCCAGAGTCGCATTCCTTCGATTGTGAAAACACCCCATCCCTAGGGAAGAGGGTGCCCGGGCCCAGCTGGGAGTGAGTGGGGGTCCAGGAGCCCAACTTTCAGACAAAGGCGCCGCGGCTCCGCTGTCCCAGCCGCCCCGGGTCCCGACGGGGAAAAGCGGGTCGGGGGTCCCCGGACCCCACACCCCCGCCCGCAGGAAAGAGCGAGAAGCCACGCGGCGGCTCGGCGGAGCGTGGAGTATCTGCTGAGACAATGAAACTTGGAGGCGCACAAACAAGGCGGTGAGCGTGTTTCTTGACAACGTGCCAACAGCATGGAGAGGCCCGTCTCCCCACAACAGCCCCTCGTGTAGTGTCTAGAAGGAAAACAGCAACTGCCATTTCAGACGCGGCCGCAACAAAGAGGACTGCCGGGGCTCCAGCCTGAGAGCCCTCGGGCGGAAAAGTCTCCCAAAGCACTCTCCAGTGCCCCAAGCCCGGCGCGGCCGGGCGAGCACGTTTCCCCAGGACTCGCGCCCACGGTGCGCGCAGCCCGCGGAGCCTTACCTTTCTTGCTTTTCATCCTGGAGCTCCCCTTCCAGCGCGGGGCAATGCTGGGGTCTCGAGGGGCCAGGAGCTGGGGCCGAGGGGGCGAGCGATTGTCCTCCTTCCCCGCCGACTCTCCCGTAACTTGTAGGACGCGCTCCAGCCGTTATTGCTAAACAAGGCGCTCGGATCCCAGAAGCCCGCTCCTTGGGTGGAATTCAAGTGACACTTGGGCTTCCTCCAGCCGGGATCTTCTGGCAGCCGGCCGGGGGCTCTCGGTCGCCCAACTCACTCCCCTCCCGACTCCGCTCCTTTGTTCCCCGCTCCTGCTCGGCGCACCTCGGCGCTGTCAGAGTGAGAGAGGCGAGGAGGGAAGGTACAGGAGGTCCTGCCTCCGCCCCCAGCCGCCCGCCCCGTCCCCCGCCCGCCCCGCCGCTCCTCCGCCCCTCCCCCGCACCTTCCAGCCTGGGAGGACAGCACCGAGAGCCGCGGCCGAGCCGCCTCACTTTGTGCCTCCGGGGCCGCTGTCACCCGTGCCTCGTGGGGACGGCCGAGCCCAGAAACCAGATCCTTCCTCTCAGCTGCGAGCACGCCGCCCGCATCCCTCGCTCAGCGGCCGCGACAGCAGCTGGGCGCCCCGGGTTGCCGCTTTGGGCCTTTCTACCCCAGGCTGGCGAGGGTGCGTTTGTTTAGGAAATTGCAACAGATGGAAAAAAGGCCGCCCCCTGCTTCTCCTCCTCCACCCCAGGGAAGAAAAGGCTCCCTTCTCGTTTTTGACAGCTGCCCCAAAGTTCACCGTCCCCGCTCTGGCCGCAGGAGAAGAGCCGCTTCTGACTCAAGGGGCGGGGCACCGCAGGAAAAGTATTCGGGACAAGAACCAACTTCTTCCAGAATGCGCGGCTGCCATTGACACGCGGGCGCGGCGCGTCCCACCCTTCTCCTCCCAGGGCTCTTCCTCCAAGAACGACAGTCGGGGGGGCGGGGGGATGAGACACAGACACCCCAGGCGAATGTCTGTTCCCCCGGGCTAAAGCTGCGAGTTCCGGACTGGATTGCAAGGCAGTTTCGAAATCTAACACGTTGCGGACACTTGTCATGCTCACATGCTCTTTAAAAGTCTCTGCCTGAGGACAGCCCGGACGCGGTCCGCCCCCTGCGGCTCGGCCTGACACTCCACCCCCGAACCGGGGCAGCTGCCGCCTTTATGGGGAGGGGGCTACCACACCGGGGCTGCTCATCTGTTTCGGTAAAGAGTCTACTTTTAGGACTTAAACTCTACTAGGGAACTCCTTCTCCCCTCCGGTATTTCAAACAGAAACCAGCCATTAAGTAAACACATGTTCCTGTTGGTTTATTTTGGTTGAGAGTTAGGACTCCAACAGGAGCTCCTTGATGAAATTACCCCTTTAAAACACCAGATGCTGTTTGGCTGATTTCAAGAAACGCGTGCCCCCTCCCCCCCTTCTCCTCTCGGTCTAGTTTTCGCGTGTACTCTCCCGTTGTTTTTAAGTAAATGAACTGTCACATGCCACAGTAAGACTTTCCCCATCACTTAAAAAAAAAAAAAAAAAGCCCCAAACGTAAATAAGTCTAGCAGAGACGTCAGCGTCCGAGTCTGCCTCCAGTTTCAGCTCTGTGCTGTTTTTGTTTTGTAACCTCGATGGAGAACCGGCAGAAGCTCCGTGGAAATAGGGTTGAGCCCGCGGAGGACTAAGGCAGCCAAACGATGACTAACTAGACTTTGGAGCCTCTGTTTTAGAATTACACTGAAAATTAAAGTCAGCCTCCCACCCACTCACCCTCCCAAAAAAGACTCCCCCGCCCCGAGAGTGAATTAAGGCCAGAGTTTACAAAGCTTGGGTGGTTTTTCCAATTACAGGACCTAAAATGAATAAACAAGGAAAAAAGCGTCACTCTAAGAAAGCAGCAACCTTACGATTTTTTTTTTTTCTTCTGTGGTTTGCCGACTGCTCGGCACCTAAGAGAACACACATCTAAAACGGCAAAGGGGGGAAACATGCTCCTGGGGGAAACCACCAGCCTGGAAGCCACTCTGCAACTTGCTGGCGCGCAGTTCCTTCCCCGGGCCTGGCTGGAGATGAATCAGCTGCTGCGCCCGAGTGCGGGACAGATGTGGGGCGGGGACAGGGTGGGGGGCCGCCCGTTAGAGGGCCGCTGAGTTCTCGCATTTGAAGGGTTGTTTGTGGCTGGGATTGGTGGTTCATATCCGTTGGGGAACGCGAGAGGAGAGACGCAGGGAGGAGGAGCCGGGCCCGGCCGGCGCTGCGACTCCGCGGTCTGAGTGGCAGGAGCCTCGTCTGGAACCCGACGGTTGCTGGGGAGACGCTTTGTTTGCTAACTTCGAAAGCGGCTTCGGCTGCCTCGGCCGCTTTCGAAGCCACTCAACAAAACACGCCTTCGGGTCGGCTTAACCCTCCCCTTGCCCGCTTTCAGCAACTTGAGACAAAAATGTTTCCTTCTTCCGCGTGGTTATCCTTGGCCACGCGGTGGCTCTCATTATGTCTACAAAGGCATCTTTTTCTTCGTGTAAGTGAACTTGGCTAATTACTGCGATTCTCAGGCAACCGAGGTGGAAACCGAGAGTGGAAGCGAGTTCATAGCTAGAAAACAAATTTTACAGGGGAAGGGGGAGGAGACAGGGAATTAAAAGCCTCTTTCGTATTGGGAGGAGAAAAAGTCGAACTTGAAACCCTCTTGCTGGAGGTCCGGCTTGATCCGGCCAGTGCTCCCCTTTTGCTCGAGCGAATCATGTGGAAGCCGTTGCTAAAGCTGGCGAGATGCTCCAGAGAGGAGCACCGGCCCCATTCTATGTGATGGGCCCAGGTGCCCCCCGCCCACCCCCCGCGAGTCTTGTTGGGAGCTTTAGGTTGTTGGTGCATTCTGGGAAGAAAGTGCCTGGAGTTCGCATAACACGGGCAAGGAAAACAGCCCGAAAGAGTGGGCTCGAAAAACCTGCAATTGCTTGGGATATTTTTTGTTTATTTCCTTTTCTCGAGGTGGAAAAACAAGTTTCAGTTCTGGCTCTGTCAGTCCCTTAATGTCCCAGGGCCTCTCTGTAAAACTAATCCAAAGACGCTTAAGATCTTTTCCAGTGCTAAAAGAAAATTATATGGATTCACATTTGCTACGTATTATTTGCTGAATTCATATGAATGTTAATTAAATTGAAAAGTTGCAAGAGTAAGAAGTGAGATGGTATTCTGTGCCTGAGAAGGCTGCTGATAAACGTTTTTCACCATTATATTTTTCCCCCCAGGCACACACAGCTTCTTTTGGTGTCTTATCTCCTGAAGCTGCCTCAAGGCCAAGAAAAGAAACAGAGTTGTCTAAGTTCCTGTTCTCAGCCTGCAAACTCTTCAAAGGCAAAAACTCAAGAAGAAACTTAGAAAGGCAAATAAACCAGAAAAGTCTATCAATACATACAGTTATTATTTCGATACCAAGTCCGTCAAGTGATTGGAGAATGTATTTCATTCATCTACTCAGCATCCATTGATTAAGCATGATGTCTGTCCGGGACTGTCCTAGGTGGAGGAAATGATGAGGCACACAGTCATTGGATCGCTTTTGCTTCTAGTCTCTGGGGGACAGATATTTTTATAAAGTATGCAGACTGCCGGGCTCCAAACACTGCACAGGGTTCTATAATCGTCTCTCCACATCTCAGGTTAGGGAGTCTCTGGCTGCTTGAAGAGAAACTCACCATTGTCTTTTCAAGGGCCTGAGGCTGGGCTACAACCATCTTGAGATTTTATCAACCCCTTCAGGATTATTCTTCTCCTAGTTACATGAATAATGTAACTCGAGCTACTACTACTTCTGTGTGTAATCACTTTTCTCCTAGCCTGCACTTCTCTTCCTAGTCCTTTTTCCTCGTTTTTCTTTACCTACAGGGAGCTAGGACTTGAGGAGACAGAGCAAAAAGATAATTTGTTGCACACACCCCTTTTATTCTCAACACCATGTATCCGTATTGTGCCTTACAGTTTATGAAACACTTTTTAAACGACCTCATTTAACACTCAAACTAGTAAGGTAGGTTATTATTTTTTTCCTAAAGTCAACATAACTTAACACTTCCAAATATAACAAAGCTAAAAGGTATAAAACCAAGTGTTGGACATAAATTATCTGGCTCTAAATCAAGTGTTCTCTATCATTCTTTTGTGGACGGTCCAATGGATGTGGAAGGCAGTGTAGGCCAAAGACTAACAGATTACACCACCAGGGCCTCCTGAATACCTACCTATAGGTTACTCTAAAATCTCTCTCTTCTCTGAAATCTACCTGTAGTTTTACAAGAGGCTCTCTTCCAACCTGCCTGCTTTTTGTGTGTTTTTTCTTTCCTTATTTTTTAATTAAAAAAAAAAAAATAGCTGTTCTCAAAAATTCAAGCAAGAGGAAATATACAAGGTGAAATACGAAAAACCTCTTAATTGCCCCCTTTACGCTCCGCATGCGCGCATGCGCATATGTATACCACACATAGACGTAAGGGAGTTTTCATTGTTACTTGTTATTTTCAAGTCCTCTCTGCCTGGGATGGTCGCACGCCACTTGCTGCATGTCTGGCTGATTCTCATCAGTCAAAATTTGGCCTAAAGGTCACCGTCTCAGAGGAGTTTTCTGTGACCACCGGACCTTAATTTAGGTACCCCCACTGCCACCATCTAGCTCAGGGTTCCTCAACCATTGCCTCCTTAACGTTTGGGGCTCGATAATTCTTTGTAGTGGAGGATGTCCTGTGCTTGCAGAACGTTTAGCAGCATCCCTGGCCACTAACCACTGCTTGCCACTAACACCCTCCCTCCAAGTTGTGACAAACAAAAACGTCTCCAGACATTGCCAGATGTCCTCCAGAGGAGAGGGAAATGCGCGAAGGCTGGGGGGTCGGGGATCACCTCTGGTTGAGACCCGAGGATGTAACTCAACCCTTTCTTTATTTCTTCCATAACACCACAATTTTAAATTATTTTGCTTATTTGACTGTTAACTTGTTTATTTTCCTTTGACTCCCCCACTAAAATGTGTGCTCATTATTAAATCTTCATTCATTTAGCACAGTGCCTCACACATCACAGGTACCCAATAAATGTTTATTAAACAAAATAATGCATGAAAATGAGACTATAAGAATCATTAATACAATCATTCGTTGTATATAGCATGCCAGGCAGTGTGCAAATAGTTTACATATCTTATCTTATTTATTCCTGAAAACAACCCTAAGAAGTACTCCCTATCGTTATCCCCAGGTGACAGATGAAGTTGTTGAAGTCTGGGGGAGTTAAATAATTTGTCCTGCTATTCTGACCCCTGGTCAGTGATCCAAACAATAATGATATTCTGCAATTTGCTTTTTTCATTTATGTAACAATTCCTTAGTGATGAGTATTTAAATAGTTTCTAATTTGTAACTAAGCACAAAAAGATAGTGCGATTGTATTTGAAATACTTAACAATTGATGGAACATGGGCACCATCCCATTCGAAGGAGCTTCTTCTGATTGTAAACTGGAGCACACTGAACTGGTGTGTCTCAGCGAAATGTCAGCTTGTATGCAGATATTTCGAGGCTTGTTTGAGTGTATTTGTAGGTGCTCCTGGAAGATGGAATAGCTGGGTCAAAAGTATGTGCATTCAAAAATATCACAGATATTGCCAAATTGCACTCCAAGTCATGTTACCTATTTAAAATCCCACCAAAGATATGTGAGAAATCCTCTTTCTCTATGTCCTTGCTAACTAACACTGTATATTATTAATCAATTTCATATTTGTCAATCTCCTAGGCAAATAAATGACACCTAATTGTTTTAAGGTTCACATTTCTTTGTTTGAGAAGGTAAGCATGTTTTTGTGTATTTATTGGTTATTTTTATTTCTTCTTTTTACCCATTCATAACTTTTGCCAAATTTTCTATTGTATTGGTTGTTTTTTCTGTTCTTTTTTTCTTCTCTTTTTAAAATGATAAATAAGAGCCAATCTGTTTTTGCATTAGCTTAAAAGCTCATCTGGCAAAGAACTAAAAGTGGTGAACTAAAATTGAGGAAATAGGATTAGGTGGACCAATAATGAATGCAGGGAGGTGACGTGGTGATTTAAAAAAAAAAATTTTTTTGAAATAAGTACCGTATTTATGCAGTCAAAGTAAGACCTTCAGAATACTGTACCAGTTTTTAACTTATTCCCTTTCTCCTCTTTCCTGCAAAGGGTTAATCCTTCCACAGGTTTCCATTTATCACCATTACCTCTTCCCAAAGCTGTAGCAGACCCATTTATAGTAGCAATAAAACAATGAAATATCTGTGAATAAAATTAACAAGAAATATACGCAAGTTTTATGAAGAAAACTTTAAGATCCTACTGAGATACATAAAGGAAGACTTAAGTAAAATAAAAGATATGACTTATTCTTTCTAGCAAGATTCAACAGTGAAAGAGTAATGTTTATTTTCCCCAAATCAATCTTTAAATTCAAACCAATTTCCATTAAAATACCAACAGAATTTTTTAAAAATTGCCAAAGTTCATTAAACATTAATTAAACATCTTACAATAGCCTGGGAAATTCTGCAAGAGAAGAGTTGGAGATGGAGGAAGGCAGGGAAAGCCCCTCCAAATATTAAAGTATATTTTGCAGTTGATAACAACTAAATAGTAAAAGTTTTGTCCTGAGAATAAATAAAGAGGAAACAAAGAACGATGAGACACATTAGAATATATATGGAGATTCAGATTTTGACAAGGGTGGCTTTTCAAATCAGGGATAAATTGAATTGGGACAATTGACTGCTGTTAGTTAAAAATAAAGCTGGATCTCTATCTCACTCCTTTAACAAAAATAAAATTCATCTGAATCAAAGATTGAAATGTTAAAGTAATTAAAAATGCATGTATGTATGTTCTAGAACAGTTGTTCTCCAGACAGGGTGTGTGTGTGTGTGTGTGTGTGTGTGTGTGTGTGTGGCAGTTTCTCCCAGGGGACATTTGACAATGTCTGGAGACATTTTTGGTGATCACAACTAAAGAGGAGGAGACGCTACTGGCATCTAGCAGATAGCAGCCAGGGATGCTGCTAGCATTTTACCATGCACAGGACAGACCTCCACAACAAAAACTATCCTGTCCAAAGCGTCAGGAGAGCTGAAGTTGAGACAACCTGCTCTGAAAGAAAGCATGAATATGACCTTGGAGTGGGGAAGGTCTTTCTACTCAGGACACACAATTGAGAAACAATAAAAGATAAGTGTTTGTAAGCATTTTGTTTTTTAAAAGAATTTATGTTTGAGGGAAAATTCCATAAAATTTTCAAAAGCAAAAAAACTGGGAAAAAATACTTGCAGCACATGTCAGGCATAAGACAATTTACCTAACTTATGAAGAGCTCATACAAATCCTAGGAAAGAAGACCCTGTGTTTAAAAAATTGGGCAAAGTCTATTGCCAGTCTATCGGGCAAAGGCAGTTCAGCAAAAATGAATCCAAATGAACAAAAACATGAAAAAAAGAAAACCACGAAAACTTTCTTTTGCAGTGATTACAACAATAAAGTAAATCAGACTGAGCTGATATGGAAAGGTTAATAATATATGTTGAGAAGTTTGTTTTTTGTCTAAGCAAGGTACAGAACACTATAAAATCATCCCTTTTGTGTAAAATTTCTTATACCTTTTTTTTTTTTTTTTGAATGATACTCAAGGAAATGTTAACAATGGCTCCCTTTGGAGGAAGAGAAGGGGGAAGGGAAGGGGATGCATGATAAGGAGGGTTTTTTTCTTTTCATCTTATACTTTTTTGTACAAGCCTGAGATGAGAAAGAGAGAGAGAGAAATGTGAGATGGAGTTGGAGAGGGCAAGTGCCCAGTCATGGACAGGTGCAGGGGCCTACATCATTTTATTTTACCTTCACTTATTCCTTCTTCCATGCTCTTCCTTTCTTTATATAGATCTGAGTTTCTGACCTGTGTTATTTTTCTTCTCTCTAAAGAACTTAGCATTTCTTTTTAGGCAAGTCTACCATCATTATTTTTAATGACTAGATGGTAGTCCACTGCAACTATGGATATAATTTATGTACCAATCCCCAATTAATGGACATTTAGGTTTTGTTCTGGTTTGAGTTAGAGAAGATTTCACAAATCCTATATAAAAACCCAAGCAAGGATCTAAAATAGGATGCAGTTGTATTTGGGGGCCTTTAAGTCTGGTTCTGCGGTCCAGGAGCCCTGGGTGGTTAATCGTTAGTAAGTGTGAATAACCTCCAGTGACACCCTGGGAGCTCATTATTCATTGCCTTTTACAAGAAATAATAACAAAGGCTGTCAAACCATTTACATTGTTGAATTGGATAGCCAAGTCTACAAAATTGGAAAAGTTAATCCTGATGCAGGTAATTTTTATAGAAAGTTTGGCCAAGCATTACAACAAGTAACAATAGGGCAAGATGCTTTTCCCCAGAATGAGTTAATAAATGCTATCAATGTATGGATGGAGTCAGCATATCCCCTGAAAGGCATGGAACATTTAAGTGAAGGCTTTCTCCGCTCGTGGCGTATTTATAAAAGAGAAGAATCTTTTATCTCCCAAAGTGTTCACCAGGCCATCACAGGATGTCATGCAAAAGCCAAAACAATTCTTCCAAATTACCTTAAAAGGGAGGAAAACATATTCATTTCCAAGCTACTTGGATATACTTTATTATTAAAACTTAGATATGTTTTACTTTATATTATTTTTCCAACCCATTTTGGAAGCTCTCCTCAGCAACACATTTACACAGGAGATAAGCAGAGCTCCTCTTCAAGGGTGAAATAAATGTCTAAGTTAGTCTGTATTTTTTTCTCCCCTTCCATTTATGCTTGGCAACAATTCACACTCATGTCTACTAGTCCTAAATAAATTTTATTTTTAAAAAACGTTAAAAATAGCCAGGTGACCTCAGAAACAAGGGCCTTGTCATGCCCAGAATGGCTTTGTTTGTTTTGCTTTTACTTTTTATTATGGAAAAATATAAGTATATCTAACAGTGGAGATCCTGGGATAGTGAATTCCCACACACTCATCACCCAGTTTCAACACTTATCAACCATGGCACTTCATCTACACCATCACACACTTCCTTCTCTTCTGGATGATTCTGAAGCAGATCCCAGACACCATATCATTTGTGGATAAGCTCTTAGAGTTAGTGTTCTGGCTTGCCTAATGAGTGACTCCCTCCCTAGTCTAAATGGTTTGTTGACTAATGAGGCTAAAAAGTCCCAGAATTATGCCTGATTGTAGTTTCCTTTCTAGCTATTTCTGTTTTTATGGTTAAACATTTTCTTCTCGCCAGAGAGAACAGCTACATTTTATCTTTAGATGGTACTTTAAGGCTTTAGTTCTAGCCTTTTTCAGACCAATAACTGAGATAAATTTTCTCTTTTGGACAGTACTACACTCTAATATTTATTTTCATTTCTCCTATTTGAACTTGTCGGACTATATGCCCTGATGTTTTTGGTTCAGGGAACATGTTCGCCAAATCAGTATCTTACTTTGAGGTCTCTAGAAATATTATTTTACCTTGCTGACTTGACTTTACTGACTACAAAAATTACTTTTAAAAATTAATGGCTACAAATGACTTTAAGGCCAATTATTTCCATCGTGTGTGTGTGTGTGTGTGTGTGTGTGTGAGAGAGAGAGAGAGAGAGAGAGAGAGAGAGAGAGAGAGAGGAATAGGGAGATGGGGGAGTAAAGTCTAGAAAGATTTGATACATCCAGAGTTGTTTTCAGCCAGAACAGCCAGATGGTAACGTAAAAACACAAACAGGTCTTATTCCAAAGTTTTGAAACATAACATGCTGACCATTAGGTTTGAAAAAAGTAGAATTTCAGATAGCTTATCTGAATGCTTTTCTTCCTTCCTTCTTTCCTTCCTTCCTTCCTTCCTTCCTTCCTTCCTTCCATTTTTCCATCTTTCCTTCCTCCATCCTCTATCCCTCTGCCCTCTCTCCCTCTCTCTCTCATAATTCTTGGACACATTATCCCTCACTGGAAATCACAAATCTGTGATTTGTATTAAATATTTTGTACTTCCCAAGTATCAGATTTAGTTTTAAAAACTAAGCAAAATAGCTGTTTCAAAACTGGGGTCTGGATTTCCTGAGTTAGGTTCACTTTGCGTTCATCTAATAAAATGCGATTTTCATTCTACCAGCTTCTTTATGGAAAAACTACAACAAAACCTACACAAACTTCTGCTTGATTAGCCACCTGTCACTTCTTATTTGTCTGATCGCATAGTGCATTTTCCAAACGGATTAATGATTCTGTAATCACACGCTTTGCCTTTTGTCGTCATTTTGCTGAACCTCCAAGAATTCTTGAGACCCTCCCAATCCGAAATACAAGTCTTTCCACGTAGTTTTGAAATGCAATTTACAAAATAACTTCCCCATTTTTCATACTATCTGTGTTGTTTAGAAAAAGTTTCCTCTCTAATATAACTTAAACATACACTTTCTCTTCCTATTTCTCACTCACCCACCCTCAAAATACTTCTCTTAATGTTTTACAAATTGTAATTGAGTCATTTCTGCATGGAAAATGAAAAATAAACTTTAGTCCAGGAAAAAATTAACACAAATTTTGCTTGTTGGACTTCCAATTGTGTACAGAAGATTTGCATAAGTTACTATTAAGGAATCCTTATCTGGTAACGTGTTATCTAAGCTAGAAAGAAAACCACAAAGACTTAAAATACTGGAATGGGAACTTTACACTCATTCCTCATTGATTAGCTGTAGCATCAGAATGTCTCACCTCCAACCCCATCACTCTCCTCTCACACAGAGCAGTGCTCCTAGCCATCGATTGTTCTTGAGAAATAAAGCTGAGAAGGTTTGGAGGACGTGCAAAAAGAGTTTGTACTCTTTCTTCTGGGTTAGTGAAATTGAAGGTTTGCTTTCTTTCACCTGGGGGCCTCTAGATCTACACTCTAACCTATATCCACTCCAGACATTATTTGAATATCCATAGAAACAAAATGAGACAAAAATAAAATTATGTACTTGTCTTCTAGGATTCGGCTTCATCTGTTGCATCAAGTTTGATTATTTGTTACCCTAAATGTAAATTCCTATGTTGTGGGATTACGCCTCCCCCACTCTCTTGCAAGTTTTCTGCAATAAGCTTGGGTTCTCTTGCTTTTATCATCATAAAAAGCAATGTGTTATTATATTTATTTATTTTTTGGTGAGGAAGATCAGCCCTGAGCTAAAATCTGTGCCAATCTTCCTCTATTTTGTATGTGGGATGCTGCCACAGCATGGCTTCGTGAGCAATGTGTTGGTCCGTGCCCAGGATCCAAACCCACAAACCCCAGGCTGCCAAAGTGGAGTGTGCAAACTTAACCACTATGCCACCAGGCCGGCCCCTAGTGTTATTTTTCAAGTTAAGTAAAAAAGCTACCTATCCTTGGCACCAGTTCTAGGTATAATTACAGGTTCTACATGTGAACTGAAATAGTGATATTGATCACTCGACAAATATTGACAAATATTCTTGAGTGCTCACAATGTGTAAAGTTTTAAGCTGGTTGGTGTGAAAATGAAATAAGTAAGCAAAGAACAATAGGTGAATGGGCCCAGGAGTTCAAAGGAGGAGAAAAGATGAATAGTTCAGTGCATTTCAAAAATTGGAGGAAGCAGAGTTGGCAAAGATTTAAGGAAAAGGAGGCCTTTTGTTCAAAGCTAGTGAGAGAGCAACTCATCAATGTATATCTAAAGTCTTGAAAATGGGTGCACTCTTTGATCCAGCACTTACACTTTTGGGGATTTGTTCTAAGGTTTGGTGGTCTTATTTGGCAGATACAGAAAGGAGTTATGGGGCCATCCCCGTGGCTTAGCGGTTAAGTGTGCGCGCTCCGCTACTGGCGGCCCGGGTTCGGCTCCCGGGAGCGCACCGACGCATTGCTTCTCTGGCCGTGCTGAGCCCGCGTCCCACATACAGCAACTAGAAGGATGTGCAACTATGATATACAACTATCCACTGGGGCTTTGGGGAAAAAAAAAAAAAGGAAGAGGTTTGGCAATAGATGTTAGCTCAGAGCCGGTCTTCCTCAGCAAAAAGAGGAGGATTAGCATGGATGTTAGCTCAGGGCTGATCTTCCTCACAAAAAAATAAAAAAATAAGAAAGGAGTTATGGAAGGTAAACCTTAAAAGTAAATTGAGGTTAAATTACTAGCCTGAGGTGGGGTCCAGGCCTTATTCTGTAGGAAATGATAACTGCTTGGCAATATTTTAAGAAGATGAAGTTTGCAGTTTTCTCCAGAATGAATTAGAGGCAAAGAGTCTGGTTAATAGGGTTTTAAAAGATTAAAGGCTTGGAATTTCATTGTGACTGTGAAAATGGAAATACTTTTTTTCAATTGGTACTTTAAGTTTCCAAAAATAAGACAAGATTTACTGTGCCTTGATATTTGATGCTGTACAGGTAATTAGTACAAACACTTAAAGTATAGAATAAACAGTTTACCATTGTTTATACTGTAAAAAAATAATGAGTAACCCAAATGAGAACGTGAACCCGCTTCCGGCCAGGCTGGAGCCAGAATTTAGATTGCATAAGTCAGCTCTTTTACACAGCTTTATTTTTCCTGTTCTCATTGCAGAGGTCAAAGGGTGCAAAAGGGAAAGGCTTGAAAAATGCTTGATTTCTCAGTGTCACCAGCATCCTTGTGAAGTGTTACCCTGCAAACAGGCTGTTGGCTAATTACTATAGTGATTAAGATTACCTCCTGAGTCAGCCTGTAACTATTATTTATTTATTTATTTTATTTATTCCCCCCCCCCAAAGCCCCAGTAGATAGTTGTATGTCATAGCTGCACATCCTTCTAGTTGCTGCATGTGGGACACGGCCCCAGCATGGCCAGAGAAGTGGTGCATCGGTGCATGCCCGGGATCCGAACCCCGGCCGCCAGCAGCAGAGTGCGCGCACTCAACCGCTAAGCCACGGGGCCGGCCCAGTTAACTATTATTTAAATAGGCTGTTTCTCACTTTGCTTGGCAAGATGTTACAAGATCTCTGGTGGGGAAGGAGGCTGTTCCTTAACTGCTTTTGTAGAATAACACTGCAGTTTGCAACCAGTTCTAAGGAAGGCGAGCCAATGTTGTGGGATTCAACTATAAATCCGGGGCTGTCAACCCTCATTTATTTTTTTGTAAGTCTGGTAGAATATACATAACATGAAATTTACCATTTTAACAGTTTTTTTGTTTGTTTGTTTGTTTGTTTTATTTGTGAGGAGATCAGCCCTGAGCTAACATCCGCCAATCCTCCTCTTTTTTTGCTGAGGAAGACGGCCCTGGGCTAACATCGGTGCCTATCTTCCTCCACTTTATATGGGACGCCGCCACAGCATGGCTTACCAAGCAGTGCGTCGGTGCGCGCCCGGGATCCGAACCAGCGAACCCCGGGCCGCCGCAGCGGAGCGCGCGCACTTAACTGCTTGCGCCACCGGGCCGGCCCCTTAACAGTTTTTAATTGTACGGTTCGGGCCGGCCCCGTGGCTTGGCGGTTGGGTGTGTGCACTCCGCTGCTGGCGGCCCGGGTTCGGAGCCCGGGTGTGCACCGACCCGCTGCTTCTCTGGCCATGCTGAGGCCGCGTCCCACATACAGTAACTAGAAGGATGTGCAACTATGACATACAACTATCTACTGGGGCTTTGGAGGAAAAATAAATAAATAAATAAAATTAAAAAAAAAAATTGTACGGTTCAGTGACACTGAGTACATTCACATTGTTATGCGACAATCGCCACCATCCACCTCCAGAACTTTTTCATCTTCCCTAACTGAAGCTCTATACTCATGAAACAACATCTCCCCATCTCCCCTCCCCTCAGCCCATAGTAACCACTATTCTACTTTCTATCCCTATGAATTTGACTATTCTAGGTCTCTCATATACGTCAAATCATACAATATTTGTCCTTTTGAGTTTGGCTTATTTCACTTAGCGTAATGTCTTCAAGGTCCATCCATGTTATGGCATGTGTCAGAATTTCATTAGTTACTCATTTACATTTGTTTTGTAATTTTATATTTTAATATAATTTCAGCCTTACAAAAAAGGGGTAAGAATAGTACAAAGAAATCCCATATACTCTTCATCACCCAGATTCCCCAGATTTGGTTCATTATTTTACACATGCACACACACACAATCAGTACCCACGTATGTCTTTTTTTTCCCTGAATCATTCGAGAATAAGTTGCAGATATGAGCCCTATACACTTCAGTGTGTATTTCTTGAGAACAAGGACATCCTCTTACACAATACGGTCATCAAAACTAGTAAACTAACATTGATATAATGCCATTACTCAATATATGGACCAGATTCATATTTCGTTAGTTGTCAAATAATGTCCTTCATAAGAAAGCAAAAATTTCTAGACTAAGATCCGGTCTGGGATCACACATTGTATTTAGTCAGCAAGTCTCTTTAGTCTTCTTTAATCTGTAACAGTCTGTCTTTGTCATTCATGACCTTGGCATTTTTGAAGAGTAAAGCCCTGTTATTTTATAGAATGACCCTCGCTTGGGCATTGACTCATGTTTCCTCACAGTTAGATTGAGGCTGTGTATTTTTGACAGATACATCACAAAAGTGACATTATGCCCATCTTAGTGCCTGGTATTAGGTGGCAAATGATTTCAGTGTTCACTTGTCCTCTTACTGGTAATGTTAACTTTGATTACTTGGTTAAGGTGGTGTCTGCCAGGCTTCTCCTCTGTAAAGTTATTATTTTTCCCTCTGTAATTAATAAATATTTTGAAGCAAGGTAGATGTCCTATTCTTAAAACTTTCACTCTCGAGTTTTATAATCCATTATGATTCTAGCTTGAATCAAATATTACTATCATATTTATCAATTGGTGATTTCCAACACCATCGTTTTTTTTTACATTTATTTGTTGGCATTCTACTATACAAAAGAGCTTTTCCTCCCCCATTTGTTTGTTCACTTGTTTGTTTATTTGTATCAGTATGGATTCGTGGAGTCCTATTTTATTCAGTGGGTTATAATTGATTACTATTTTTTTAAATATCATAAATTTAATTGTTTTAATTGTGCTATCATCATCCAGTTGACAAATAATTCCTTAACAGCAATGTTGTGTATGGCCTTAGCTCCTCATTAAGAATGGGCCAATTTGGTATTTTATGACTTGTAAAGAGGTTGCAAAAGAGATATTGGTATATTGTGTAGTATTTATCTTTCACATATTTCTCACATGTATTAATTACTTGTAGCCTCTCAAAAATCTCTCAAGTGAAGAAGTTTAGGCATATTTACTTCTAAATTAGAGAGGATGACTTTGAGATAATATTACTCCATCATTCTTTGAGGACCTTCTTATTTTCTGGTACGACAAAGTGATCCAAGCTCATATTGATAATCCCTGCCTCGACCCTGGAATCAATGAGTTCTCCAAGAAGCCTTAGTTATTTTCAGTAGAGGATGGTATTTAGAAACCAAGATCTGGGCTCTAGGTGTGCTTATTACTACTGCAGTGTCATTGCTTCTAGGTCCTCTCAGTGGACAGAGGTAGAACACACACACACACACACACACACACACACACCCTTACCTCTATATCTATATATTGAAAACCATGAATTCATACTGATACCTCCCATTTCAATCCAACACCTGAGGACTCATTTCAGTCGTCCCACTTTTCATAGTTATAACTCTCCTCTCTGACAGTAAGAATACTGTTTCCCATCACTCTCAAGATAATTACTACTTGTTCAATCCTAGAATATACCAGCCATGCCTCTGCAAAGAACAAACCTACTATTATAATTCAATATTTGTTAATTTTTGTCTTTAGTCTGAGGGTAAAAGGTCAGAATACTATGTTCAAAAGTACTTGAATTAGTTCTTCTTCCATCCTCTTCAATGTGATTGTTATTCTTTTGAAATGCATTAGGTTTATTTTTTAAATTTATATTCCATTTCCCTTTTGATTTTATCATTAATTTTTTTGTAAAACATTAACATGGTTCCAAAATCAGTACAAAGTGGAAGGTTTACCTAGAGAAGTGTCAGTCTGCAGATTCCTCCCACCATGTAGGTAACCCCCCTAGGTAACCAAGATCATTGGTTTCTAGTGTTTCCTTCCTGTGTTTCTCTTTGCAACAAAATAAGCAGATATATGTATATTTCTTTATTATACAATAGGTAATACACTATGCAATAGTCCACCCTTATCTGTAGGGGATACGTTCCAAGACTTCCAGTGGATGTCTGAAATGGCAGATAGTACTGAACCCTATACATGCTATGTTTTTTCCAGTACATACATACCTATGATGAAGTTTAATTGATAAATTAGGCACAGTAAGAGGTTAACAACAATAACTAATAATAAAATAGAACAATTATAACAATATACTGTAATAAAAGTTACTGTAGATCTTAGCAACCATAGCATATAATTTTTTTCTTTCCTTACTAAGTTGAGGACTTTTTCCTTTTCATTCAATGGAAGCACTTTATGGCTTCTCTTTGGCATATCTGAATTGCTGGCATCACTACTCTTGCCACTTGGGGCCATTGTTAAGTAAAATAAGGGTTATTTGAACACAAGCACTTCAACACCACAACAGATGATCTGATAACCGAGATGGCTACTAAGTGAATAATGGGTGTGTAGTGCATACAGTGCAGATACACTGGACAAAGGGATAATTTACATCCCAGACAGGATGGTGCAAGATTTCATCATGCTACTCAGAACGGTGTGCAATTTAAAACTTATGAATTGTTTAATTCTGGAATTTTCCGTTTAATATTTTCAGACTACAGTTGACCACAGGTGACTAAAACGCAGAAGGTAAAACTGCAGATAAGGCGGGCCTAGTGTAAATCAGCAATTCTCAGACCTTTTAGTCTCAGGGCCTCTTCACACTTTTAAAAATTATTGAAGAGCCAAAGAGTTTTTGTTTATGTAGGCTATATCTATTATATTTACTGCACTAGAAATTAAAACTGAGAAGTTATAAAAATATTTATTTATTAGTTCAACTAAAATTAACAATAATAAGCTCCTGAAATGGAAACATATTTTTATGAAAAATAACTCCATTTTCTCAAACAAAAAAATAGAAAGAAGGATGGCATTGTTTTACATTTTTGTGAATCTCTTTAATGTCTGGTTTAATAGAATACAGCTGGATTCTCTATCTGCTTCTTCAAGTAATCTCTTGCAGTATATTATTTTGGTAGAAGCATATAAAGAAAACTTGGCCTTAAACAGATATGTAGTTGGAAAAGGGAAGAGTATTTTAATAGTCTTTTCGGATAATTGTGTATTTTCTTTGATACAACCCTAAAATTCAATAGTGATAATGTCTTAAAAGTTAGTTGCAATGTGAAATTTGAAACCATACCAGTGACCTTTTAAAAATTCTGTTACATTAAAACCCATTGACCTATCTTATACTTTGCATCTTTTATCCATGAATGACTTTTTAACATCATGCTTTGGTCATTTGGAAAATAATGGTTCACTAAAGTATGCAGTTCTTCCAAATGTTGACACATTTCATTGTACAGTATCAAAAATTACTTGTCTCTGACCCCATCAGAAAAGTCTTTACATGTTAGGAAGCTGAAAACCCTATGGTAGCTGATGGGACTTTTCCAAAATTCTAATTTTTACTTGAAAGTTTGAATTCTACCATTAGAAACATATATTATCAGTTGTTTTGCTTGAGGCGATAGGCTCACTTCACTCATATTTGAGGAAAAAAACTGCCAAATACCCATGTCTGAATAACAATAGTTTGTCCATCAGTTGTTCTTTCAAGTAAAAATAGTGTCCCATGAAAAAGTGGCTAGTTCAGCTTATAACACAGACAATAGCAGAAATACTTTTTGGTGAGAGAACCATCATATTCTGTGTGCATCAGAAGTGCTTTACCTGTACTTCCCAGTTAATCACACAGAATATTAAAAAGATGTACTGAAGGTCAAGCTTTGATAAAATTACTAATTTTTACTGCTTCATCAAGAACATTTTTAAGTGAAATTGTCTTTTTTCCCACCCAAGAGTGTGTGGCAGTAAAGAGTACTTGCCACAGCCTTGATTCCTGGTGGCCCCAACATTTTTACCCCCATTGCTTTTGCACCATCAGTGCAAATGTTTATACAATGAAAAAAAGGCAAATAATTGCTTAGTATTATTAGGAAAATAGTTTTGATCTCATGGGCCACCTCAAAGCATCTCAGGGCCCCCCAGGTGTGTGTGGACCACATTTTGACAACTGATGCCACAGATACTTTTTTGTACTTTCCTTTTTTCTGTTAAGAATATATTCTGGGGGCTGCCCCGTGGCGTAGCAGTTAAGTGTGCGCGCTCAGTTGCTGGCGGCCTGGGTTCAGATCTCAGGTGCGCACCGACCCACTGCTTGTCAGGGGATGCTGTGATGGCCTCCCACATAAAGTGGAGGAAGATGGGCACAGATGTTAGCTCAGGGCCAGTCTTCCTCAGCAAAAAGAGGAGGATTGGTGTGGATGTTAGCTCAAGCTGATCTCCCTTACACAAAAAAAAATAAAAAGGAAAGAAAGAAAGAAGGAAGAAAGAAAGAAGGAAGGAAGAAAGAATATATTTTGGAAATAACTCCATATCAGTTTATAGAGATCATCCTTATTATTTTTCTTATAGTTCCATAGTACTTCATTGTATGGATGTACCATACTTCAATTACTTTCTTATGTTTGGGCATTTAGACTGCAATTACAATGATCTTGAGTATATGTATTTTTGTGTTATTGTATGTGTATCCTGGGGACAACTTCCTAGAAATGCAATTGCTGTGTCAAAAATAAATACATGTGTGGTTTTGTTAGATGTTGCCAAATTCCACTTCATAATGGTTGCACCAATTTGCATTTCTACCAGCGATGAATAGGAGTTCCTGTTTCTCCACAGCCTTAGCAACAAAATATAATACAGAAGACAGACATGTAAAGTAATCATATATTAGACCCATAAGTTATCTATGAAGCCAACACCAGGTTTTTCTGAGAACTTTCTTCTCCAATATCAGTCTATGGGTTGATTGAATTAAGTGGTCCCTAGCCAAAGCTAGGCCAGATTCCCTATCTTGGGAACTCTGAAATTAGGACTGAGGTCTCAGTCTGTCTCTGTTAGGAAATGGTATAAAGTTGAGGCCAGTTCAATCATATTTGGTCATATACCAACAAAAGTAGAGAAAAACAGTTTGCAGAAGCAGAGATGAGAATAACCTCAGTTCTTGATGGTTCCTCTAATTCTTGTTTTAGATCTTGCAAGGTTTGGCTGAACTTTCAGCCCTTGGATTACAGTAGAGACCTGCTACACGTTACTATTTGCTGATACTATTCTTATTATTACTGATAAGCTACTTATAATAAAAAGAATCCTAATTAAGAGAAATAGTTACAATACAATAAGATATGATACTTGATCACAAACCTACATTAATTAGGTTATAAGCTGGAGTTGCTCTAACAAAGACACAAATCAACATGAAAGAATTTTATTTCTTTCTTTGTCACAGTCTGAACATAAGCACTCCAGGGCTGACATGGCAACTCTGAGGTGATGCCCACCCAGACTCTATGTTGTTACTCCACCATGACTGCTCTCTTGTAATCTAAGATGGCTGCTTTAGCTCTTGCTACCTGTCAACCTCTCAGCCACTGGAAAGAAAGAAAGGAACAAGGGGAGGCATGCCTATTTCGTTTAATAGCCCAAGAATATATGGTATATATGATTTCTTCTCACATCCCATTAACTAGAACCAAGTCACATGGTCAAACCCAGCTGCAAAGGAGGCTGAGAAATCTAGCCTTTGGCTGAATGGTCATGTATTGATCCAAAATTTGGGTAATTCTATTGCTAGAAGAAGAAGGGAGAATGTATACAGAGAGGCAACTAGCAGCCTCAGCTATAGTCCACCCCCAGCTCACCCAAATATCCATGTTCATCCTTCTTCCTACAGATAAAACACAATTTTTCCCTGTTCAAATGAAATGATGCAAAGTTCCATCTGGCCACTCCATTCAGTTCAAAATCTAGGACCTCTGAGTGATATATACTCCCCTTATCAAGACTAGCTGTGACTCTTTCACGAGAGCATCTTCTGAAAAACAAGTTATCTGTCCTCCTCACCTCCACCCACCAAAAAGATAGGGTGACTTACGAATGAGATCATAAAATCCTCTTTCAGCAAAGAAAGAAAGAAAGGGATGGAAACAGCAATCATTGGACTTCTGCAATGATGTAATGCCTGCTGAATTGAAAGGCTCCCTGCTCTGGCAATAAAATGTGTTTCTCCATTAGACCCTGACTCTGCCAAGGAATCGCTTTATTCATCATCCTCTTTGGCCTTTGGCTTTGCCTCTGGAAGGTTCTTCCATCAATTATCCTTCATAGCCACATCTGAAGTGGTGTTCAAGAGTGTGTCTCATGTAAGTTCAGTTGTGGGGACACTGGGGATTGCTTTAGGAGTTGAAGAATTACAGGTTCTTTAAGGCCAGTCTTGTGGATTCCTAATACATTTCTGGTATATTTCCTTCCATTTAGTTTCTTGGTTAAGTAACCACAACCATACATCTTGTCTGGAAAAAGTTTTTAAGCCTGAAGAGTCTCCTCTTTTACTCACTGTCTGGTACATGGCACAAAACCACACTCGAAATATGATGGATCCCTTGAGGCTGTGTAAAACAATAGGCTTGTGTTGGAAAGCAACTTTATTAATCTGGCTATGTCCTATTGTCTGGTAAAGAACATTCAAGAAAGGCTTTACAAAACTTCCTTAGTGGAAATGCATTCCATTCCTCTCTGCTTTCAAACTAGCTGATTCTTGCTTGGATTCATCTCTCTCACAGGACTTAGCTAAAGGAAGAAAAAGCAATCAACATGCATAAATATTCTGACTTTTCTCAAACAGTTCTCCTAGAGCTATGAGCCTGATTGGCATGAGCACTGTCTTCCAAGATATTGCAGGAGACAGTTTGAGTGCAATTAACCTAACTACTGAAGCTTTCTTTTAATCAATGTTAGCATGGTATATCTTTCTCCATCCCTTTACTTTTAATCTGAGTCTTTATATATAAATTGGGTTTCTTGTAGACAACATATAGTTGGGTCTTATTATTATTATTATTTGGTGAGGAAGATTGGCTCTGAGCTAACATCGGTGCCCATCTTCCTCTATGTTGTATGTGGGATGCTGCCACAGCATGGCTTGATGAGCAGTGCATAGGTCCACGCCTGGGATCTGAACACGTGAACCCCGGGCTGCCAAAGCGGAGGGCGCCAAACTTAACCACTACACTACCAGGCCAGCCCCTGAGTCTTATTATTTTATCCAATCTGATAGTCTCTGTCTTTTAATTGGTATATTTAGACCATTCACATTTAAGATGATTATCGATATAGTTGAATTAATATCTACCATATTTATAGAAGTTTTTAATTCATTGCTCTTGTTCTTTGTTTCTTTTTTTGTCTTCTACTCTTTTTCTGCCTTCTCTGGTTTTAATCAAGCACTTTATATGATTCAATTTTCTCTCCTCTTTTAGTATATCAATTTTACTTCTTTAAAAATTTTTTAGTGATTTCTCTGGAGTTTGCAATATATATTTAAGACTAATCTAAGTCCACTTTCAAATAATATTATACCAACTTATGGGTAGTGCAGGTACCGTATAACAGAATATTTCCAATTTTTCCCTCCCATCCCTTATAATATTGTAATACACTTCACTTATCCATAAGCTACTATCACCCAATATATTGTTGCTATTATTATTTTGAACTGTTATCTGTTAGATCAGTTAAGAATAAGAAAATAAAAGATTTTATTTTACTTTTGTTTCTCAATGCTTCATTTCTCAAACTCTGTCTCTTTATGTAGATCTGAATTTCTGACCTATGTCATTTTCCTTCTCTCTGAAGAACTTCTTTTAACATTTCTTACAAGGCAGGTCTACTAGAGACAAATTCCCTCAATTTTTACTTGTCTGAGAAAGTTTTTATTTTTCCTTCACTTTTGAAGGATAATTTTGCTGGATACAGAATTACAGGTTGCTAGTTTTTTATTTCAATGCTTTAAATATTTTACTCCACTCTCTTCTTGCTTGCATGGTTTCTGAAGAAAAGGCCAATGTAATTCTTATTCTTGTTCCTCTGTGGATAAAGCTTTTTGTCCCTCCTTCTCTGGCTTCTCTCAAGATTTTCTCCTTGTCTCTGATTTTCTGCAGTTTCAATATGCCTAGGTGTGCATTTTTTTGTTATTTATCCTGTGTGGTATTCTCTGAGCTTCCTGGATCTGTGACTTGGTATATCATTAATTTTGGAAAATTCTCAGCTATTATTATTTCAAATATTTCTTCTGTTTCTTTCTTCTTCTTTAGATATTCCAATCACTCATTTGTTACCTTTTGTAATTGTCCCACAGTCCTCGGATATTCTGTTCCATCTTTCTCATTCTTTTCTTCTCTTTGTTTTTCAGCTTGGGAAGTTTATATTCACATGTCTTCAAGCTCACTGATTCTTTTTTCGTCATGTCTAGTCTACTGATGAGCCCATCAAAGGCATTCTTCATTGCTGCCACAGTGGTCTTGATTTCTAGCATTTCCTTTTGAGTTTTTCTTAGAGTTTTCATCTCTCTACTTATATTACTTATCTGTTCTTGCATGTTGTCCACTTTCTGTATCAGATCTCTTTGCATATTGTTCATAAGTATTTTAAATTCCTGGTCTGATAATTCCAAAATCTCTGCCAAATCTAGTAATCCCATTTTGAAAAGTAAAAGTAAAAAAAATCAAATGAAATTAATTTCAATAATATATTTTACTTAACCTGATACATCCAAAATACTATCATTCAACATGTAATCATATAAAAATTATTAGATACTTAAAAATTTTTTGTGCTAAGTCTTTGAACTCCAGTGTGTGTTCTTAAAATTATAGCCATCTCAATTAGGACTAGTCACATTTCAAATACTCAAAGGCCACATGTGGCTAGTGGCTACCATGTTGGACAGCTCAGGTATAAGAAACCTCTGTCTCTGATTCTTGCAGTCTGAAAGCACAAACACCATAGTGAGACTAATTTTTTTTAATTGTGGTAAAAAACACATAAAATTTACCATCTTAACCATTTTAAGTGTATAGTTCAGTGGTGTTAAGCGTATTAACATTGTTGTGCAACCAATCTCAGACCTCTTTTCATCTTTCAAAACTGAAACTCTATACCCGTGAAACAACAATCTCCATTTCCTTCTCCCCTAGCCCCTGGTAACCACCATTCTGACTTCCTGTTTCTATGAATTTGACTGCTTTAGATGCCTCATTTAAGTGGAATCATATAATATTTATCTCAGAAGTGGAATTGCTGGATTATATGGTAGTTCTATTTTTATTAATTTTTTTAAGGAACCACCATACTTTTTTTTTTACCATAACAGCTGCACCATGTTATATTCCCACTAACAGTGTACAAAGGTTCCAATTTCTCCACATCCTTACCAACACTTTTATTTTCTGTGTGTGTGTGTGTGTGTGTGTGTGTGTGTGTGTGTGTGATAGTAGCCATCCCACTATCAATGGGTAGGATGTGGTGTGAGGCGATATCTCATTATGATTTTGATTTGCATTTCTCTAATGATTAGTGATGTTGAGCATCTTTTCATGTTTGTTGGCTATTTGTATATCATCTTTAGAGAAATGTTTATTCAAGTCATTTGCCAATTTTTTAATAGAGTTATTTTGTTGTTGAGTTGGAGACTAATTTTTATATGCAAAAAATACAATCAGATGCACACCTGGGGTAGTCCAAGACAGGAAGTAGAAGTCATTATGTGGATTACTAGTTTTATGCATTGTATTTAGCAAAACATAACATCAACATAAAAAAGACTACTTCTGTGGTGGCTCATGCTTGGAGTTTAACTGGAGCAGGGGATGATGGAAAGCTTGATTTATGCTCCTCAGAAACAGGTCTCTTGGACATTTAACTTTCTTCCTCTTATAGACTTCATTGACTTAATAATTGCTTTCATCCAGAGAAAACGAGTCTTTTTGTCAGTATGTGGTTGTATTGTATCAGTAGATGGTGGTTGTGTTCCTTAGTTCATGGCACACCTGGTCCCATGCAAGGCCTCTGCATGGTTACTTCCTTTTTACCTCTATTTTCTCACCAGAGGCAAATATTCTCATTTGTATATTCTCATGTAAAATGTGTAATATTGGGTGCATGTTTAGTTACATAAGTGGAATTGTGTTATAGACTTATTTGGTTACTTTTGCACATCTCCCTACTTACATGCTTCCTTGGTGATGGACACATAAGTTGGCTTGGGGAAAAAAAAAGGATGATCACTTCATAACACAGGATGCAAAAAACAAACTAGAAAGCACTCTCCTCACCTAACACAAACACGGCCATCTATATGTGGTATATGATTTGCAGTTCCGGCTGCTAAAGGTCAGTGAAGAGATAATTAAGGTCGATAAGGTCCAGAGATCTTGGCATGGGGAACCAACTAAAGCAGAAGTTATAGTCTGGTCACCATTTGCATCAATATTTCCCTTTAGTACTTTAAGTCTTTAAGACATAGGGAATGTGGTTTGTTATTTAATCTAACTTTGTTTTTTCCAAATGGTTATCCAGTTCTCAACATCATTGACTGAATAACTCAGTCTCTCATCCATCCTAATTTGAAAAGCTACCTTTTTTATGCTTAAATCTTACATGAATTTGAGCCTGTTTCTGGTTTTCCTAGTGTACTCCATTGATTTATTTACTCTTGCACCAGTATCATAGTATTTTAACTATTGTAGCTTTATAATATCTGGATGGGGAGTCTGTTAGTTGTTCCCCACTCTTCATTCCTCTTTCTTCTCTTTAGTAATAATCCCTTTGCCCTAAATTTTAGCAGAATTTTATATATGGCTGACAGCTGGGAACTATAGATCACAGCCTGCCTTGCAGACTGGTGTGATCATGTGAGTAGGTTGAGCCCGTGGTGAGTGAAAATGAAGTATGCAACTTCCAGGTCATCCCCTTAAAGACAAATCTCCTTGGCCTGGACTCTCCCATGGGCTAGAATGCAGATGTGGAGGTTAGCTAGCATCTACTATGTGGAAAGGACATCAGCCTAGATAATAGCAGCACAAGGTGAAAGAAATCTGGATCCCTGAATAACTTTGCTCCATTGTAACACTTGACCATTCACTTCGAGACAGTTTGGGGAGAGAAAAAAAAATCCTCTATTATTTGAGCCCTATATTTTGTGTCTCTTTTCCTATAGCCTAACTAACCAAAAGCCTTTAAGAATAACTTCTTCTCCTATCCCAAATGTAATATATGTTAATTGTAGAAAATTCAAAAAACCATGAGCGAGAAGAAGAAATACACCATATTTCTTCTTAATTACACCATCAAGAGATGAATATTTGGAGATATATATTTCTGTTTTCTGTGGTGATTACTGTAGTGATATCTACATCTATATAGAGGAGGGAGAGAGATTTATAGTTATGTAGTTATATAGAAATGGATATAGTTATATATAACAAAAATGGCATTATATTCTACATGTTGAGTTATGATGTATTTTTTTTTCACCTAACAGTGTATATCATGAACTTTTCCATGTTATGAAATATTCCTCTGGATGTAGCATAATTTATTTAACAAACCACCCATTTTTGGACATCTAGATTGCTACAAATTTTTAACCATCTTAAATAATATTGAAATAAAGATCTTTGTAAAAATATATTTGTGTTCACTCATGATGACTTACTTGGGATAAATTTCAACAAGTGAGATTTCTGGGCCAAAGAATATGCAAAATTCTACAATTTTTTACATACATTGTCAAATTGCCCTTTAGAAAAAATATAGAAATATAATGAAGAAGAGTATCACTTTCTCCTTAGCCTTTCTGACATTAGGTATTGTGGGTTTTTAATTAACAAAAACTCTTAGCAATTCCTTATTTTCTTTGTTTTCAAAGACATTTTAAAGGAAAGTTGGGAGAGATTTCAATGGAGTATGTTGGTGAAAGGAAACTGTGGGCTTAAATAGGATAGAGGCCTGAGGCCTAAAGAGAACACAGAGATGGGCCACCTCTTGATTTAATTTCATTAGTAGAGCCAAGAGGCCATTACTAGAAGCAGTGTCATAAGGAAGTACCAGATAAGATCCCAGGGAAACACTATCACCAATCCAATTAGGACCAGACTTAGAGATGAAGCCTGGCTACAAAACCAGGAAACAGGGAAGGTGGTGGAGGAGAAGGTTTGAAGCATGTAGATCATACTAGAATGTCATGGAACATGTTAGAATAGGCTAGAGTAGTTCCTGAATTAGTAATGTAGCTGATTCTAAACTTAGACTGTCTAGGTGCACAGTAAGTGTTAGAGATTATTGTTATCATTATTACAGTTGACTATAGCATCATCTACTCACGTCCACTGAGAGTATGAGGGTTCAGGAAGATTTAAGAGACAAGGACTTGTTACTTAACATTTTATTATAATTACGACCAGTTTAGTGCAGTGTAAAACAAAAATAGGAGGCATAACCCTTGGAAAGGAGTAGACAAAATTATCATTTTGTATAAAAGATATGATTGTGCATCTAGTAAACCTAAGAGAATTAATAAGTGCCAGTAATAATGAACTGTGTGACCTTAGGCACATTAGTTAAATCTCAATGAGCTTTAGTTTTTTCATCTACAAATTAGGATAATAATGATAACTTAAAGGGTTATTGTGAAGATTCAATGGGACAATACTTGTAAATACACAGCGTCGAGGTGCCTTCCATTTGTCAACTGCTCAATACTACTATAATTTTATCACATTATTGTTATTTTTATTATGGCAGCTATAGGACAAATTTTTAAAAAGCCGTAACTTTCCTGTGTATCATCTTAAACAGTTGAAGTACGATGGAAAGAAAAGTCTCCTTTACGAGTAGAGGAAAAACCCTAACAAAATTCTTAAGAATGATCTTAATGAAAAATATACTAGACTCTACGCAGAAAACTCCAAAAGGTACTCAGAGAAAAATAATAACTTGAATAAGCAAATGAAACTACCATCTTCCTGAATGGGAAGCCTCAGTACAGTATTATAAAGATGTCAGTCAGGTTTAACAAAATTCCAATCAAATCTCAATTTTGAGGGAAGAACTTTACCTAATGATTCTAAACTAATCTCTCTGGAAGAATGAGTGGCAAACAAACGAGCTTTGGGCAGTAATTAGCAAACTTGGTCGCATAAGAGCCACCTCAAGAATAAAAAGTTCACTTGCCACATTTTCCTCTTTCAACATGAAAACAGTTTTGTTGATTTCATAAAAAAATTCTTCTATTTTTTATACTCTATTAAAGCATACCAAAGAGAAAATGAACATTCCTTTTTAGTTGCTATGAAGCTGGGTACCTGAGGGTTACTGTAAATATTCAATAAGATTACATTTTGACCTTGTTATGAAAAGAAGTTAATCTTGTCAATTTGCTGTTTTCCTGTTTAACCTGAGGGGTGACTCACAAGGACTTATGAACTTGTTTCACAGAAGAAAGAGAATGCCTTCAAGGATCACCAGATAACCGCCCCCCCCCCCCCCCCCCCGCTGCCATTGACACCCAGAAGTCAGATTGTCCAGCGGCTTATCACAAGTGAAAGAAACATCTATTACCCCCTAGTTTCTCCACAATTTCTCCTGCCACACCCCTTAGCTCTATCAAACCCCCTGCTTTCTTCTCTTGTTAATGTGGATTTGAGAGAACCCACACTCCTGCCTACTTGTCTTGGACAATTCAAATAAACATTTCTCCATCTCCAAGCACCAATGTCTCAGTGTTTGGCTCACTGTGCATCAGGCACAAGGAACTTGAGATGAAGAGCTTCGGTATCAGCTACATTATTAATATCTGGGTGTATTGAAGAATTAGGAATCTTGTATCCTCTACATTTCTGGGGACATTCAATACATTCTCTTTTTCATACCTGAAAAAACTTTGTGAGGTAGGTTTTATTTATTACCAGCTCTACTTTATAGAGGGAAAAACTGAGACTGACATAAGAAAGCTTGACAAGGTCAAAGAGTGAGTCAGTGGCAAAGGCCAGCATTAGCCCATTCCACTCAATATGACATTCCCTGAGAATCTAATGAGCCAGATCCTGTGCCAGGTGCTGGGGATGCAGAGACAGTAGGGTGAGACCACGCCCCTCTCCTACCTGGGTCCTTCCTGACTGGGTTTTTCCTGCCTCTGGGCAGCAAGCTGAGACTCTAGCTCCCTCTGTGAGGGCCGGTCTCTTACACCAGGTCCCGGCCTTCCCAGCTGAGGTAAATCATTGTTGTTCTAGAGATTTCTTTCCCCCTTTTAACAAATAAAATGTTTTTGAAGGATTCCTGGATGTTTCCTTATGATAAGCTGGCTTCTGTTTCCTGAATCCTTTCCACCCTGGGGCGAGGACAGGAGTCACCTCCAGAAGAAAGAGGATATGATGAAGGGGAATGTTCTTTAAGACAGGAAGAGGGGGGGCAAAGCCTGCCCTTCTTCTTAGAGTCGCTGCAGACAGAAGAGAGGAGTGGAGATAGACTTGTTCCGAGTTTCTTTTTTTTGGGCTGAGACAAGGTCACACACCGTGGTTGGGGCAGAGGAGAATGGAGTTTGGTTTCCCAAGCTGCTCTTGGTTTCTTGGTTCCCAGAAGTATCACCCACCCAGAAGACACAGAGGTGGTTAACTTGAGAACTAGGGGGTCCTTCTGGGTCCCAAGGGGGCAAGGGTGAGAGACCCTGACAGCAGAGGCTTGGGTGGACACAGTGGGTAAGGGCCTGGGTGGGGGTGTGTGGCATAGGCTCACAAGGGGTGACTGCAGGAGAGAGAGCCCCCTGGGCACTGACCAAACCATAAATTACTCCAGCAGCAAACTTCTCCAAGCAGACATGGGACATTGCCTCTGAGGCCAGAGGAGGCCTGGACACTGCATGATCCCAGCACCTTTTATCTCATAAGCAGTAAGAGGATATATAAGTCTTGCAATCCCAGATCAAGGAAGAGGAGGACAGGACTAAATTTAAGAGAGAATTTTATCTAAAGACATGTACTCAACCAGATAAAGATTTTAATCAGCCCTAGTGGGAAGCTGCACTTTGAAGGGACCAAATGTTTACAGTGAAACAAACCTGTATAAATAGGAAAAAATGCAAATACTGTAAAGGAATTAAATAGAGCTTTTCCCCTGATACCTGAGACATGAAGAAGTGTGAGTGTGGGAGAGGGAGGTATGCTTGTAAATGAACAATCATAGGGAAAACAAACTCCAAATTTTTGTGCACGTCTGAATTGTATAATTTCACAACATTCCTACATCCTCTTTCTTCTGTGTTGTAGGAACTAAAAGGCTGCATTTAAAACTAAGTGGGGCCGGTGGCTTAGTGGTTAAGTTAGATGTGGTCCACTTTGACTGCCTGGGTTTGGATCCCAGGCATGGACCTATATCACTCGTCTGTTAGCGTCCATGCTGTGGCAGCGGCTCACATAAAAAAGAGAAAAAAAGAGGAAGATTGGTAAGGGATGTTAGCTCAGGGCAAATCTTCCTCAACGACAAAAAATAATAAATAAATAAAAATAAAATTAAGTGGGCCTTTGGGAGCTAGGGGTGTACGCACAGCCCATGGATTTCAGGATGGTTATCACTGCCTTTAGAGAAATTAATTGCAGCAAAAAGAATAGCAGTTACCACAGTGGTTATTACAGGTTTCTTTTATATATGCAATTTAATACACATTGGGGGAAAAGAGTGTTCAAAAGGAAAAAACAAGCTACTCCCACATGATAATTGTCCATAGCTTTTCTGGCCAATCTATAAAAATATGTCGGTGTAGTCCTCCATCAATATTTAACCAAATTAAATTACCTCTTCTGAGACTGTACTCTTCTCTATTTTAGGTAATAATCTTTTGTGTTTTTATAATACTCTAGAATTTATCTTTTTTATCTGATTCAAAAAGTTGATCTTGTGACATAGGGAAACAGGATACCATTATCTCCATTTTACACGTGAGGAAACTAAATCAAAGTACTATGGTTGTTCATGGTTATAGAGCTATCAAGTAGAAGAGGAAAATAATGAGCAAACCCAGGCCTTCTGAGTGCTAGCCCAGTGTTTATTTCACAGCATCAGTGGTTTTCAGGGAATTATTTCTGGAATCTTCTTCCCCTCAAAATATAAGACAGGATAGGATCAGCTACTCTGATTCAAGTGGGAATGAGGTGAGATCCAGACTCCTGGCCACCCCCTCCTACTCCCTGGAGCACCTCCATGGAGGTGTCTCTGCAGCACCCCAGAACTCCATGGGAAACAATCTGAAAACCACTGTTTTCAGAGTGTTTGGGAGTAGCCATGCTACTCCCAAAGCACTTCAACCTCCCACGTTTCCAGCCGTAATTGCCTGGTGTTGAAAATAGAGAGGCTGATATCAACTTGTGGAACAAATAACTTTGGGCACAGAGTAAATCACAAAAATGACAGTAAGGTTAAGAGGAAACATGCCAGCTAAATTAAGAGACATAGACATGGTTTAATTTATTCTCTTACAATATACTACCGTTATTGTTTGGACAAGTGATTTGCGGCCAATTGATTGTTGAAATATTATGACTTTCCATGATGCAAACATTCAGCTGCCCAATCAGAACTGAGAGGCCAATGAGGATAATTCTCCTGGTGAAACCATCCATTACCCATTAAGGCTGTGTGCCCCATATCTGAATGAGAAAGTTGGGGCAGTCAAGAGGGAGTTCTACAAAAGGTGACAGCAGCAGACTGCCAACAGCCTACTCAGAGCTGGTTCCCATTCACGCCAGCCACATCTGCCTCCAGACAGCTGTCCAGGGGATTATGCCAATGAGGAGAGGGCCTTTTGTCAGAAACCCTGTCCCATTCCAACCATCTTTAAAGCTGCCTCACAAGACAGATCTGATTGGGGCTCTGCAAATATTCTGGTGACCCCACTCCTGGACAAAGCAGTTTTACAAGGGAATTCTTTGTAGGAGGACTCTGTTCCACCTTGTGTATACCCCCTCTGAAAACATAATTTTAAAATATTTCATCATAGAAATACATTCCCTAAGTTAAAAAAATATCGAATAGTAGAGAAGGGCTAATAATGAAAAGCCGTCCCTACTCCAAGAAGGAAAATTCTTTTTAACTATTTTAGTCATTTATGCTTTTGTTCTTATGGTGATTGACTTGAGTTTTTGGATAATATGCTAATATTGCTATTTCTTGTCGTAGTATTTTTTGAAATTGTCTGTTGACTTCCTATTATGAAAGGTGAAGATTTAACTCACCCCTGCCTCTCCCTCAGCCTCTTTTCCCAATGGAGTTATGTTCTTATTTTGAGATCCTCTCTTGGTTACACTTATAAGTTTAAATTACACCTTCATTTCTTGTTATGTCAGCTATTGACATTATCTCTTTTCTCTCCATTTTCTTTCACCTCTCCTCTTGATTTCCACTACTCAGTCTGTTATCTGTACTTTAGTGTCAATGGCCATGACCTTTACATTCTACTCTGAAACTACAAGTAAATTTTTAGGTTAATTCTAGAGTTGAAAATCAGTTAACTATGTTTATTACAACAATGGCAGATGCTATTGGTTGCCTACCTAGCATCCATCCCAATCTCACCTAACAGAACATAACAGGACCCCAATTTTTTCAGGTATCTGTCCTCCTCCACATGGCCATAAATTTCTGAGGGAGACCAGCTCCATCTTCAGCCAGGAAGAGTGGGCCCAGCATGGGCTAACAGTGTTTCTCAAACTAGGGATGCATCAGAATGACCTGGAAGGCTTGTTAAAGCACAGATTCATATTCATGGATATTCTGACTCAGTTGGTCTGGGGCGAGGCCCAAGAATTTGCATTTCCAACAAGCTTCTAGGTGGTGTTGATTCTGCCAGTATGGGGACCATACTTTGAGAACCACTGGTCTAAGCGAAGCCTGGCTATTGCGGTAATCAGTATGTTGCTTTGGCTGCTTTAACAGTGATCAAAATAAATGGACAGAAGTTTATTTGTCTGTCACATAAAATTTAAAACTAGCAAGTGTGTAAGGGTAGGATGGCTCAGCTTCATGAGAATGTCTTGGGTCCCAGGTTCCTTCTATCTATTGCTCTGTCATCTCCTTAGGAATTGCCCTTATCTCTATGTTTGAAGTTGACTCACTACCACCAAACCTTCATGCTAGCAGAAAGAAGGATATGAGGCAGTGGAGAGCACACAACCTTTTTAAAAGGAATAATCCAGAAATTGCCCACACCATCTCCTGTCAAATCTTATTGGCCAGAACTTGGTCACATGGCTGCCCGTAGGTGCAAGGGAGGCTGGGAAAGGTGGCTCCTAGCTCAGTGATTACGTATCCAGACAAAATTCAGGGGAGTTCTATTATAGAAAGGAAGGAAGAAGAGAATAGATATCGAGAGGCAATTAACAGTCCCTGCTGCAGTGGTCCGTTCTCCTTTCCAGCAATTGTTTAGAGGCGCACATGGCACAATTTTAGCCAATGAGACAGGAAAGGATGTCTGCTGAGGGCTTCTGGGAAAGTTTTCTTCTCTCCAAGAGAGACATAGTATCTTCTTCTGGGTTTTTTCATGCTGGATGTGAACCCTGAAAGAGCAGTAGGCATCTTGCTACCATGAGGGGAGCCAGCCTTTGGACAAAGCTTGCAAAGTAAAGGTGGCAGAGAGAAAGATGGAAAGAATCTATGTGCTGATGAAGACCCAGAGCCACTGAATTAACCAGTCAACCCCGAAACTTCCCCACCCTTAGACCCCTTGTTATGTCAGATGATAAATTTCTTATCTTTTAAGCCACAGTGAATTGGTTTTCCTTTGTTTGCAGCCAAATCATCCTAACAAATAAGGTGGCTTTCTAATTGTCTTTCTTTCCTTTTATTTTTGCATTGTTGGCCTCTTCATATTATCCTAAAATCTAAAAGTTAGTATGAGATTTAAAAATACTCAACCCCTTCCCTTTTTTCCCAAGATGACATCCTCAGAGGCTCTGTTGCTTGCTGGCTGAGTCTGCTGCAGGGCTGTTACCCTGGGACTCCCCTTAACTACTTACCTCGCTTGAAACCACTATTTCCTGAATGCCAGTGTCTCTGCCTTGCTTTATTCCTTGGTCTTGCTGAAGCATATTGCCAAGTAACTTCCTAAGAAAAGATATGTGGCAAGTGAGTTTTCTGAGTCCTCGCATGTTGAGATCTGCAGGCAGATTGACTTCCTTCTTGGGTATGGCCTCTCCATGCATCTTTGAGGCTGGAATTGCCTCCACTGTGTTTCTCTAGTTACCACTTCCTTCTTTGTCTTCCAGAAATTTATTGAAAGATTTAGATCACTGATGGCCCTTTCCTCATCTCTTGATTGCTCCTCGATTATACCTTTTTACTTCTTTACTATCATTTTAATGGGGTCTCACAGCAAGAAGATCACATAAATATGTCATTTCTCCATCTTGAACCAGAAGTTTTATCCCCTTTTAGTAAGACTAATAAATAATTCAGACTTCAAAACTGAGTCGTTAGTTTGGATAATTCACATTTCAGTACTCTCTGAAAGAACACTATCTTTCTATTTCTCAAAAAAAATTTTTTTTTAGCACATTCAAGATCTAATTAGATGAACACACTTTGTATTTGCCTGGGAATTTTCACCCGCCACATCTACCATGTGGGATACTTCCTTTCCTGAGTGTTCTTCAAACTACAGTTAGGGAATTAGAGTTTCTCCAACTGAACAAAACTATAGAGCATATAATAGAAGTGGTCTATTTTCCACTAATTATGAATAATTTCTTCTTTTATCATTACTGCCAAAAGTGTGACTGAACATCCAGGTCACTAGAAATTTACAGTTTTAACAGAAGTGGTTTTTTTGTTTTGTTTTGTTTTGTTTTGTTTTGAGGAAGATTGTCCCTGAGCCAACATCTGTTGCCAGTCTTCCTCCTTTTTTCATTTTTTCTCCCCAAAGCCCCAGTAGGTAGTTGTATGTCATAGTTGTACCTCCTTCTAGTTGCTGTACGTGGGACGCTGCCTCAGCATGGCTTGATGAGCAGTGCATAGGTCTGTGCCCAGGATCCGAACCAACGAACCCCTGGCCACCAAAGTGGAGCACGCAAACTTAACTGCTATGCACCAGGCTGGCCCCTGAAAGGTGTTTTTTTTAATTATTGAAAAGAAAGAGCTCTTAATTTCCGTAAACACCTGAAATAAACATAAGAAAAAGCCCGTGTCAACAAGTACAATGGAAACAGCTTATAAACAATAACATCAAAATGACTGAATATTAACGGACAACTTAAATATGTTCATGTGTAAGGATGCAAATTAGCCTTTCTTGAGAGCCTACTCTGTGCCCCATAACATTCATATGTTGAATAATTAATGCCCTCAACAATCTTGTGAAGATCTTATTCCATCATATTGCTGAGAAAAGAGAATAAAGTAATTACTTCACATAAAGCTACACAGGAAGGAATTGGCTGGGTTGGGGTTAATTTCCACTTCTGCTGAACCTAGAGTCCATACCCTTTGTACTTTATCATCCCACAAGGTAGGTGGGTGCATCCATTCCCATCTGTAATTGTTTCCTATGGCTGCTGTAACAAAGTACCACAGCTGGGTGGCTTAAAACAACAGAAATTCATTGTCTTATAGTTCTAGAGGCTAGTAGTCTGAAACACAAGGTGTTGGCAGGGCCATGCTCTCTCAAAAGCCCTAGGAGAGAATCTGTTTCATGCCTTTCTCTTAGCGTCAGGTGTGACAGGCAATGCTTGGTGTTCTTTGGCTTGCAGCTGCATCACTCCAATCTCCACTTCTGTGGTCACATGGTGTTCTTGTTACCGAACCAGGTTTATTTTGCCCATTGCATGGTAAAGTCAGTCACCAAGAAGACAAATTTGCAGCGGAGAAAGGGTTTATTCACAAGGCAGCCAAGCGAGAAGTCAGGAGAACACATCTCGAATCTGTCTCCTCGAAAATGGGGACTAGGGATATTTATGGGGTAGGAGGGTAAGGTGGTCTGAAGTGCGGTGATAGATGATTGGAGGCAAGGAGGAGTGAGGTAATCGGTGATCTGCGCAAGTGTAGTCAAGCATCATGGCTCTTCATGTGACACATGTTCACAAAATGGAGGCATTAGCATGAGCTGAGGGTAGAGTTTTTGGCTCCCTGACATCAGGAGTTCACCTACCAGACTCTGTGCAGGCACAGTTGGTGGGTTGGTGGTCTCAACCAGCATGAATTGGACAGGGGTCAACTCCTAGTTCCTGAAAAACAACTCAAGCACCCTCTACCGTGGTGATCCAGGTGCCAGGCAGATGTTATCTAAAGGAACCTAGTGGGAGTTGGATAATATGTTGCCTAAGCAGCACAGCTAACAATGGGTGGGGTTTAGTAATGCATTATCTAACTACTTGTGCAAACAGACAGCTTAACTGAGTATAGTTAAAGCAGGTTGGCCCCCGGTTTCACTCTCCCTGTGTGTGCTTGTCTTCACGTGACCATCTGCTTATAAGGATGTCAGTCATAATGGACTAGGGGTCCCTCTACTCCAGTATGACCTTGTCTTAACTAATTATATTTTCAATGATCCTATTTCCAAATAAGGTCAAGTTCTGAGGTCCTGGGAGTTAAAACTTCAACATATCTTTTTGGGCTAACACAATTCAACCCATAACACCATCTTAATTGGGTTTCCTTCTCTACAAGGGCTCTATTTAAATCATTTCCTGATGAATAAAGGTATTGTTAGCTGAAAATTCTCAACATTAGCTTACACAAATACCTATACAATATCCTAAAAAGATGGTAAAATTCTTTTTGAAGGAAACCTGATTTTTTAATCTTGAATCTGTAGTAGAATCATATTATTGAAATATTTCACTTCAGTGGATAATTCTTGAGTTAAATTTTTTCACACATTAGCATATACCCAGAAGTTATCGTTATCACATTATACATAATAGAACTACATTCATTCCTCAAAAACAGTCTCACAAGAAGCAATTTCAGGGTATTAAGACATTGTGGTGAAAACTAGGTCTTTTTAGAATGTAAAGATTAAGTTCAGAGTACTGTCCTTTTTGTAGACTATGAAGTATAACAATGACTAAAATAAGTGTGGGGTTCATTTCAATGCCAAGTCTAATTATTGTCACTTAAATATTTATAGCATTGGGCCAGCCCAGTGGCGCAAGCGGTTAAGTGCGTGCGCTCCACTGTGGTCGCCCGGGGTTCGCCGGTTCGGATCCCGGGCACACACCGACGCACAACTTGTCAAGCCATGCTGTTGCAAGGTCCCATATAAAGTGGAGGAAGATGGGCGTGGATGTTAGCCCAGGGCCAGTCTTCCTCAGCAAAAAGAGGAGGATTGGCAGATGTTAGCTCAGGGCCGATCCTCGTCACAAAAAAAAAAAAAAAAATTTACAGTATTATTGTTTCATTGCTGATGGTTCTTCCAGAAACATCTAGCTGCCCATTAAGACTAGGAGTACCTACTGTGTACTAATGTTTTATTTCTTTTAATAGAGAGTAGATTATATCAAGATATAAATAGGACTATTTCATAAATGCAAATAATTAAAGGCTAGTTTTGGTGATTAAAATACCTACTGCATTCTTTATGAAAATGAATGTTGACAGAATCTGAATTCCCCTGGCTAGAACAATGATCTATCTAGGCCATCAGGTGTCCAAAATCCTCAAGAGGGACAAAGTCATATTTGCAAAAAGGCACTCATTTACATGTGGCTCACATAAATCATTTTTCTCATAGATGCAGTTCTGTTACTTTTGTGGTTTCATTTCCCTTAACTTACTGTCTATCACCGACCCTCCTCTTCCACAGAGACAGTTTTAGTGTGAGACAATATCATTTTCTGGTTATCCACAGGTGTCTTCTATGATTCAGGACACATGGAAGTTGATTCATTTAACAAGAGTAACCTGACTCCTCCCCAGGTCCTCCAGCTTCTCAATGTGCTTCTGTGTGCGCGTTTAAGAGTGTGTGACAGTGTGATGGCGAGGGAACACTTGCATTTAAAACCTACACAAACAGCCTGAAGCTCCTACCTTGCTTGTCTGCAATTTCCTCCCCGACTACTTCTGAGTGTCCTTCGGGGTGGATGAGGGCTGCTTATCCTTTCCACACTTCCAATCTGGTTGTCACTTCTCACCTCTCTCCTACTAGCCTCTAGTCTTCTCTATCGTTCACCTCTGGCTGTTTCATAACCATTTCTCCACACTGCTGCCCCCTCCCTAACTTCTTCCCCTCTTACACTATGTGCAGAGCCCTTTCTCATATTTCCCAAAGGATGTAAAGCAAGGCTGCGGTGTTTAACAGACTGCACCAAGGTTTGAAGCTAATACAAGAAACTATTTTGCAGAAAAGGGAAACTTAAGGCTGGATTATCTATTACCACTGTTAGTGACATCCATTGGCCACACCCCTTCAGTTGGGGTCCCCTTGGGCCATCTGTTTTCTACCTCCAGCCTACCACCGTGTTGTTGGGGCCCACTTCCTCCTTTTCAACTGCCTCACTTCCACCACTTTCAGGTAGAGGAAGCAGAAATCCCCTAACAGTTAAAAAAAAAAGTTCTGCTCCAAAAGAAGACCCTCCCTCTTTTACATTATTGAAAGGCACATCAATAACAGCATTACATTATTAAACAGCACCTACCATCCCATTCCAGTCTGAAACACACGCATTCGGATTATTCAACTGCTAGCCTTCCCTGAGAACAATGGACAGAAAGTACTCAGGAAAGGTCCCGCCCGGAACAAAATAAAGATCTCTTCCAAGCTGTTACTGAGCAAGGGCTCACTCTACCCGATGCTCACAGAAGCCCATAAGGTGGTACATAGGTCTTTGAGGGAAGAAAGTTTACTAAACAATCCATTGGTAAGGAGACAGAACTCTGCGTCCCTGATCCAGGGTATGGGGTAAGGTTTAAGGGATCAGGGAGGGCGGGCTGGTATGCGGAAGTGCTGGCAGGAGGAGTTTCGATTGACAGGTCAGAATTTTCTCTTCTGCACATGCTCCTAGCTTGTTTACCCCTGAAAAGTAGCTTTAACATTCTATTGTTAAGAAGAAGTCAGCACAGTAAACAAGGGTAAAGTTGTTATGTAGATTTAAGTCATTGCTTTGTCTACTGATAAGACTCTCTAGAGAGTTAGTCATCCTCTCTTTCCCCCACAGAGAGGAAGGCACCCTTACAAATGTAAATTTCCCTAACAAATGGATAACTTCTACTAGGTTTTCAGAGCTTTTCCCTGAGTCTGCTGTTTCTTAAAAATAATCAGCCTAAAATAATTCTTATGCCAAAGAGGCATATTTTGGGATGACAAATTCTGTTCCTGGTCCTGTGGTTACAAAGCTTCTATGCAGAATGCAGGCGCTGCTCGTTTTACACCAGCTCTTTAAAATTCTTCCTGCTACCAAAGTCTTTCAACACTGTCTATGGAGGATCTATTATGGGTTATGTACTACAGTATTAGCGATGTGAGAGACCCAAAGAACAGGGACTTTCCCTGGTCTCCGGAGGTTCCGCGCGGGGGACCACTCACTGAATGTGGATTCTAGTTCTGGTTCTGTCACATGTTAGCTGTGCAGCCTTGGACAAGTCACCTAACTCAGAACTTTAGTTGTCTCACCTTTAAAATGGGGAGAATAATAGTAGTCTTGACATGCATTCAGGATTTTGCAAGAAGTGAGACTGTTTGTAAGAAAGTAAGTACTTATAAAATTGCATGCAAATGCACATTGTTGTAATTACTAAATCTCAGTCCGTTCTAGGAGATACTTGTGATGAGCAGACATATTGTTGAAATTATTTTTTATGGATTCCAGGATGTTTCTGGAAGCTGGTTGGAAGCTGGAAATAAGAAAGGGACACTTTTGAATGCAGAGTCGTTTATAATATCCAAAGTTATTATGCCAGGCTCCTGGGCAGATGGAGGTATTATAATAAACTCAAAAAGGAAGATCAAGGAGTAAGCCCTACAGGTAAGTGCACTGCCTGAAAATGGGAGCCCCAGGTTCCTGGATAGCATCAGGTGGCCCGGGTTCAAAACCTTCCGTTGACACTTGCTAGCAGCAAGATTTTGACGGAGATACTTAACCTTTCTGTGCCTCAATTTCCTCCTTTGTAAAATGAGGATGGAGAAGCTCCCATTTCATAGTGTTTCTGTGAGGATTAAGTAAGCTTAATACATAATAATAAAATTAAGTAAGACCCTTAGAAGGTTGCATGGAAAATGGCATAATACAACAAATATTAACCACTATTATATCTGGATAGCCTAATGATGGATTCTCCCAGATTTGAGAAGACTTTTCTATTTAAATTCAGAACGCTTAACTGAAAGCTTTGAGTTTGATGATTGTACTTTATGCTTCTGCTAGTGAATGGTGTGAACTAACCCCCATAGTTATTCCCTTCTCCCTTTACTTTGCTATTTCCTTCAATATAAGCATTCATACATTTATTGATTACTATTGCACTTCTATAATACATCTTAGTATTTTTTCTCTCTCTTTTCGTAATTCGTTTTGCAGATTTCTTGCTATCATTGTGGTTCTCTTTGCAACAGTATTCCACTTGTGTCTTCAATAGAAGGGGGGCAGAGAAAGAGGTGGAATTGTCTTATGGACAATGCTTTCATTAAACATTCTCAAATGCTGTGTGTGTATACGTGTGCGCATATGTGTGTGTGTTGTGTTGCTTTGTTGACTCATATCCAACTTGTGGTCTGCTTTTTTCCCTAGACTTTCTTCCCTGGTTTCATCTAACCAATGATTTCCCAGTTTGTGTTTATGGAATTTATTCCTTCGTTATCCACAAAAATCTACCTCATAACCTCAAAATGTATGTGGGTGTGCCTGTCAGGGACAAACAGTAGAGGCGCTGTGTCTTGGAACCAGTCTATACATGGTATGAGACCCCAGGACATGAGCATTTACTTTGGGCCAAATGTCATTTACAAATACAAAAAGCTGGTCCCTTAGGTGAATGATCTCAAAACTCTCTGGGGTGAGGAAATGGGAATGATTGGTAGGCAGTTTCACGTTGAACCTGTTTAGTTTCTTTTTGCTGCGGCAAAGTGACCACAGTTTAGGGTTTTCTCTCTCTGCTCTGAAGTTTCAGAGCTTCCCTGGTGAACTTAGAGGTGAATGAGGTAACTGTCTCATTTATCCAAACAGGGGCTGCTTTGTAACCCAGACAGTCAGCCTAGTATTCTAGCAAGACAGTGGCATGTTCTTAAAAAGACAGACAAACTCTCGAGAGCATCACCTGCCTGTGCCAAAGAACCTGGGAAGCTTTGGAATCATAAATCAGCTATGCGGAATGCCGACAAAGGGAGCTAACTCTGTGACCCAGTACTTTTACCAGAAGGTAAGAACCTATGATGTGTTGGTCTGCTCTGGGGCCGTCTGCCTCCTGGTCTGGAACCCTCTTCCTCAACACTAATGCACAGAAGCATATGTTTTCTTGCCTTCCTTTCCTGTTTCTAGAACTCCTTTGACTGGCACTTTCCAGAATGACACCCATTTCTTTTCTTCCTCTCTTTAGTTTTAACTTCATAATTCCTTCTAACCATTTAAAAACGCACATTATGTTCATTTAACGTGTGGTGTACTTACAAATTTTATCCTGCTTTTTTTTTTTTCAGTTAGCATATTTTGGGCCTTTCCCCATGTCATTAAATTTTTTAGAAAACATAACTCTTGATGATTAAATAATATGACAACTTTACTATGGTTGCTTAAACATTCCTTTTTTTGACACTTGGATTGTCATTTTTCAATACTGCATCTAATTCAGATGTTGGCTAGACTTCTCATCTGTATGGGATGACTCTGGGCAAGTCCTCTGCCAACTATGATATAAAATTCAATAAAAATCGTATTAATTAATAAATTAATAAAAGTGTGGCATTCGGGTGTGTCTGCTGTAGGGGAGGAAAAAAACTTTCTTCCTCTATCCATCTTAGGTTCCTTGGCTGAGGACTTGCAAATCGGATTGACAAGACATTAACAAGAGAAAAACAGAGATTTGTTAACATGTGCATCATACATACATGGGAGTACTCAGTGATGAGTAACGCAAGGAGGATGGTTGGAATTTGGGCTTTTATAGCATCTTAACAAAAGAACAGTAATTTTGTAGAAAAGTGAAAGGCAAAGGAAAATGACTTCAAGCTTCTAGGAGTGGCAAGTTGTAGGAAGGCAAATATATGGGGAAACTGAGGAAGACAAGGCCTAGTTAGTCGAGTTTGTTATGTAGATTCCTCTGGTGCCATCTCCAGGCTGATAAGGGTCTAGAGTTGTCTCTCTGATTAACTTCTGTCCTTTCTGGTAGAGAGGGGAAGCAGGGACAGCTTTACAAATTTATGTCCTGCTTTTTGGCAAATAGGGGGAGGGCAGAGAGTTTTTCTTGTATGTGCTTCTTCTCAGTAGTCCTCAGCTCAAAATTATGCAAAATTGGCACATTTTAGGGTGGCACGTTCTGCTACCCTTTGCTGCATTTGAGGCTAGTCTTCTTCACAAATGCTAGTATCTTCTAAGGCAACTTCTGCCTCTCACGGCCACTGCTACAGGGACCAACTTAGGTGGCTGTATTTGAACCCTATGAGTCCTCTTGCACTGGTCACAACTGATTGGACCGGGGTGGACACTGACTCAAGGACAGCATAGAGACTATGGTGTGGGCCAGTAGGAAAGGAGAACTGGGTCAAACTGAGAAACTGTGAGAGCAGAAGGAAATTACCTGAGAGAGGCAAAGATGAGAAGATACAGAGAGAAGTCTCAAGGGAGAAAACACAGTGGGAAACAGAGACTGGAGATTTGAGTTCCAAACCTGGCTCTGTGACTTGATCTTGAGGAATTTACTTAACCCCTTTAAACCTCATTGTTCTCATCTGTAAATTGGTGATAATCACACTTATCACATAGGGTTTTGAGGAGGATTAGAGATAGTGTATATGAAGTGCATATAACATAATAGGACCTCACCAAATGGTAGCTATGGTTATACATAAAAGTATGTTTAAAAAAGGAAATAAATACAGAGAATCTTCTAAAATCATCACTTATAATAAAGAATAAAGTATACAGAGGAGGTAAAGGATTTATATAACACAATAGCTGGATTTTAAGTTCTGAAGACATAGTCTGTTTTAATCACTCATGTTTGTTCTCAGTACTTAGCACAGTGCCTCACAAATCTTAATTGCTCAGTAAATGTGTATTGGGTTTAGTAAACGCTTCAAAGCAAAAATTTCCTTTGGCTTTAATATCACTCAGATACCTAGTTGATTGGGCATTTTTACTGCTGGAATTGCCTTGTGACTGGCCTCAGTGTAACTCACTGAGCCTGTTGTAGGTGGAACCACTGCAGCAACTATAATTTCACTTTGGAAGATTGGGATTCATGAGGCCCTTTTTTCTTCAGTCTTTCTCTCTATTCTTATTTATTCTCATTTGCTCTTCGGTTTCCACTATATTTCACACGCAAGCAAAACAAGAACAAACAAAAGACCTTTCATAAAAGTAACTTTCCACTGTAACTCCTCTCCCTGAAATCTACTGGGAAGATAAAAAACAATCACAAAAGAGATGAAAACACAAGCCAATACTGGTTCCCCAAATCTTTAATAGGATACAATTATTGATATCTAAGTGAAAAGGTTCTGAAAAGTCCTGGAAATAACCCTTAACTAGAGGCAGGATGAGCCATGGGAGAGAAAGGGAACACAGCTAGGGCACATTTCCATACCAAAGAGGGTGTGGTAGACATCTGTTGCTTTTGTCTTCTCAATACAACACTCCTCTTTACACAGGGGAATTGGTCTTCACAGAACCCATAGGATTCCCATGGGACTCCAAGGGGGTGGGAACACTATCCACCCCATCCAATCATGACACCCCAGCCATGTTTACACAATACAATTGGGCATTGACCCCAGCAAATCCAATCATATTTCTTCCAAATATGAAAGAGAGAGAGTGTCTCATTTTTGTGAGGTTATAAGGTTGAATTATAAGGTTATGCATAGGATTGGGGCTATCAGTAGCTATATTTCCTGCCACATATAATGAGCATATTTGTATCAGAAGAGAATTAGGCCGCAGAGAAAAAAAAAAAAGGCAGAGACAAACATAACCTGAGAAGAAGAATGGGAAATATAATCTTGATGACATCATTTAAACACCTGAATGCACCTGTGACTAAAGCCTTTGTTCAGTTGAGCAGATAGTAAGACTAGAAAATGAGTTCTAATGTCCCCACCCCCACCACACTTCCAGCTCCAGGCTTGGTAAGCACGTTTTAAAGAAAAAAGGAAGTTACTCTACAAAATAGGGGAAAGAATTTAGAACCAAGATAGCCATCCGGGATGGAGGGGATGAGGAGCAGAAGTGGTGGGAGGAGGAGAGAGAGAGAGTGAGGGAGATGACAGGCCATAGCCCTGTGACATAATCCCTCCTCATATCTTTTCAAGTCTTAAGTAAATTTAGCTAAAAATCACTAAATATTAATGTTAGTTGATTTCTTGGGAAAATCAATTTTTTAAAGAAGGTATGTAATTTGGTATGCTCATAGTTTTGTATCTATGAGCATATGGAGAGACATAGAGACACAGGAGTTAGTTGATACCATGAAGTCCTTAGTATTTTATAGGTCCTGGAATTTACTGTGGACTAAACCAGTGGTTTAGATCTTCAAAGGGCCAAGAGGCCTTAGCTAACATCTGAATTATAGATGTGAAAAGAAACAAGGAAGATCCAACACATACATGACAGGTGTTCCTGGAGGAGAGAAAGAAGAGAACCAAAAAAAAAAAAAAAAAAAAAGAACAGAAAATTATTCAGAGTTAATAAAACGAGATTCTCCTGAAAGAAAAAATCTAAATCTTCAGGTTAAAACATCGCATCAAGAAAAAAGTGATGAGTTCCACCAAGATCAAGATATATCCTGATGAAGTAATTGAATTTCAAGGATGAAAAAAGTCTTACAAAGATCCAGGCAGAAGAGACTTGTCACCTTTAAAGGAAAATAATGCATCTCAGGCAGGCCTTTGATGTCTATCCACAGCTACTCTAGATGAACAAGACAATGGAGCAATGTGGAAAGAATATGACACAAAATGCTTAACCCAGCCAGGATATCTTTTAAATGTAAAGGCATGAAAAATATATTCTGAAATATGTAAGAACTTTGTAATTTTAGCATTAATAAAATCTTCCTGAAAAATCTACTTGAAAGAATAACCCTGTGGTCTGAAAGAAGAATCAGATTTAGAATTTATTAGTGGAGAAGTTGTGATAAGGATAGATTAGCAATAAATATTGTATTCTGCTAAACAGAATTAAGTCATTGTAACTGTGGTACCCGTTGCTTCTGAGAAATGTGATTATTATGGCTTCTGAAAGAAATGTATTTTTATTATTTTACACAATGAAAGTATAATAATCATTTGGCAATAATAGACTGAGAGGAAAAAATTCCAGACTATGCCAACACAAAGCAAAAGATTTGGAGCTCACTCATGATGGCCGACTAAACAGATATTTCCCCTTTCTCCCCTGGTCCCACTGAGAAAATGGAAAAGAAGCCAAAACAATCAAATAGCAAGAGTGCTGGAAGGCAAAGAAAGGGCCCAGACCACAAAGTTTGAAGTGATCATGGAAGATAGGAGAAGAGTTTGCGGGGACAACAAAGGGGGTGATAGCACAGCCTAAAATATCAGATGTGAGAGAGATTTCTCCCAGGCAGCATCAGAAGGAGCTCTAAGCTCAGAGTCAACAAATCCAGCACACTGGAGAGGGAGTGACATCATGCCAGGTCCAGGCCTAGCCTTTGAGAGGACTGGCAGCTTCCACTTTCTTCCTCCTGGAGCTCTTGGAACTCAGCTACCTCTCAAAACCCAGCGGCCACCCTGTGAAAAGCACAAGCCACATGGAAAGGCCAAGTGAAGGTGCTCCAATCAACAGCCCCAGCTGGTCTTCCAGACCACAGACAGCATCAACTGCAGCTGTGAGAGTGAGCCATCTGAACAATGCAGTCCCAGGGAAAGCTCAGAGGAATACAGCTCAGCTCACATCTCGTGGAGCAGAACACTGACCCAGGAGAGCCAGTCAACACACAGACTCCTTGGAGATCATAGAATAGTATGCAACTGTTTAAAATACTGATAATGAAAAAGAATATTATAATGAGCAAATATTGAGAGCTGAGGCAGGAAGGGGACGTGAGAGGTAAAGTATATAAAGCCCTCATCCTTAATGTAAGAAATCAAGACACAGCAGTATAATTTAAAGTGCTAACTGTAACCACCAGAAAAACAAAACACAGAAAATCTTAAGTTATTTCTGAAAAGTGGGACTGAGGATAGGAATAATTCAGAATGCAACATATAGTTTTTATTTTAGTCTTCTTTATGTTTTTATTTGTGTTTTTTTTTTTTTGCCATGAAGAAATACTTCCTTGTTATTTTTAAAAAATATAGTTAAAAGGTTATATCTAATGCATAAAAAAATAGAGGAAAGAAATATAACAAAATATTATCACTTCTCTCAGGGTGGTGGAAATGTAGGTTTTTCCTCTTTTTTCTTTATTTTTTTATTTTGTCAATTTCTATAAATACATATGTATAAAGACTCTGATTAAGTGAAAACATAAAACCCAACCACATGCACAAGAGGCACACTGAAGATAAAAGACATCAGAAAGACTAAAAATAAAAGAATGAACAAAAGTGCAGCCAGCCAATTCAATAAAAAGAAGGAAATGATAAGATGTTTAATTTAAGACAAAAAGAAGTAAATAGGACAAAGAGGTTCACTTAGTAATAATTAATAGTATTTATACACAATTAATATATAAATGGCATGAAACTTTATATACCAAGTAAAGCATCAAAATACATGAAGCACAAACTTCAAGAAACAGAACAAGAAGCAACAAAAATATAAACACTGAAAAATTAATATACTTTTCTCAGGTAGTATTAAGAAAAACTAAGAAAAAGGAGGATAAAGTAGCATAAATTAAAAGGTTAAATATGTACGTGTTAAAGATTATGTATGAAAAATGGAAAGATTCTCAACAATTTGGAAATTTTATGATGGTTAGTAGAAAAAAATAAGATAATAATGATAATACAGATCAAAACACATGAGGCAAAGTTAAGGTCATGCCAAGAGAAAAATGCATGACCTCCAATGCCTTCATTCCTTATCAAGGAAAAAGAAGAATTATTCAATGAGCAAATAACTGAAAAAGTTTTTTAAAGAATGACAACAATATTCTAAAGAAAGTAGAAAGAAAGAATAGTAACAAAACAAATTAATGAATTAAAAGACATCAAAAAACTCTAACAAGTTCTTGGAACACAAGAACTAAAACAAAACCTATCCTATAAAACACAATAAAGGCTAGTTACGCCGGTCATGGAAATAACTGGAGAAAGCATAAATATGCAAAAAACAAGGAAGGAGGAAAGCCTAGACAGGTCCCACCATTTCCCTCCATTAGCCTGTGACTCACGGTAAGGACTCCATTTCTTCAGATGTTTCATTTGTGAAAGTTACAATCCAGGAGACTGGAATTAACCCTGACAGATGAAAATTCTGAGAAATGAGTAGAGACTAAAACAACAATCATATTAACATAAAGTCCTCAGGGCAGGATATTTCTGCAGTGCAGTTTAAGATTAAGAGACACACAACAGTTAGTAAACCAATGAAAGGTGACTTCAAGCAACAGGTTTTGTCATGGAGAAAGATCAAATCCTCATTAGATTGGCTGTCAATCAATCCAATATGCACCGTTTGAAACGGAGGATGAAGCTTCAATTGATGTGATCAGCAGCAGACAAGAGGTGTCTATGCAAAATCAAACAAAAAACCCTGCTACTTCTGTATTTCAGAATATGATGTCTTAATAATAATATTCTCATGCTGGGAAAATATGATTTAAATCAGCCACATCTTGGCAGATTTTTCTGCTCATTGATTCTCTCATCACTTCTATTTCTTTATAGTTGATAAATTATCTGGTATATGTGCGTAGACAAAGTGCTTGCTATTTCTTTTTTTTTTCTTTTATTATTTTCAATGCTCACGATGGTAAAACTCAGCAAAAAACAAATCCATTGTAGGAAAACGTCACTTTCTTCCATGAGTAGCACGCTCATTCAACTTTTATCTTTATAATTTCATTAAGGTTAACAACAAAATTTATATGCCTTTTTTTATGGGATAAAAATAATCTCATTTTTTTATCCCAGTGTTTTTCTTGTATCATTATAAAACTAATAATTCATAATTCTTGTGTGTGTATATAGGTCTATCTGTGAGGGAAAAAACGCTTAAAGGAAATTGATTCTAGAATTTGGATAGTTTTCCTGTATATATGTATCTTCACATTTAAACACATTTCTAGTTAAAATTGCAAGTATTTTGGTTACTTAGAATTTCAACTTTCGTTGGTAATTTTTTTATTAGAGCCTTGTGCTCAGAGAATGTGCTCTATATAATTTCTGCTCTTAAATTTTATCAATATTTTCTTCGTTGCCTAATAATAAATTCCATTGTCATTGGAAAAAATTATATTATCCATGTGAAAGGTATAACGTTCACCATGCAGCTCTTAAGGTAACTTTGTTCATTTTATTATTATAGCCTCCATAATCTAGCTTCTTTGTTGCCTGTGTGATTTGTGAAAAACAAATTGAATTAAAATATCCTATATCTACCAATATTATATCTATTAATTTCTTTTTTGGTTTTTATATTTTGACACAATCTTATTCACGGTTTATAGGCACATGAAATATAACTTTTATTAACGTATTTGACAGTAGTTTCCTTTCGGGGTAGAACTGTGTTCATGGCTGGAGCTAAGGCCAAATTAAACTTTTGATTTTGTAATATTCTGCATTATCTCTGCTTCCAAACCCTGTCCATGTATTATTTCTATTTTTAAAAGATAAAGAAATAAGCAAAATATAAAGTAAAATAAAAGACCATTTGTATCTCACTTAATGTTTTTTGCCTAGATCTCTGCTTTGTTTGATGTTAGTATTATTATACTTGCTTTGTGTATTTATTTTTTGGTTAGGATTGTCTGATAAATATCTGGCTGTCTTTTCTTTTAGTGTTTATATCAGAAACTATGGAATCATTCAATATTAGAAAACATATTACTATAATGCTACACTGTTAAATTAGTTAAACAAGGGGGCCATTAGATTGAGGTGGCTCTAACATCGAGGCAGTCTACCTAAGCACACCAAACTCTAAGCCTGTGACTACCTCAAGCTTACAAAATTGAAACCTAAGAACAACTTGCTTTAAGGTATAACTAATCAGTAATTTCCTTTCTTTGCTTCCCCACCTTCTCTGTGTAAGTCTTTCCCCTGGCTCCTGTGGGTGGAGTGCTCCTAACCACTTCCAGTTTCCCTGACCATTTGAAATTGATTTTTGCTCAAATAAACTCTTAAAATTTTTAATACACCTTAGTTTATCTTTTAACAGTCTTTTAAAAAGCGGTGTATGTGTGAAGACATTCAATAAAATCCATCTATATACCTAGTGTCAGAAAACGAGGGAAAGAAAGACACTATTTTAACCATTTTACCTTTACCTTTTATCTGTGACTTATTTTTCCGGGTTTCCCTAAAAATCCTATAGAATTGGAGTGGGATGCTGTCTTCTAATTCATAGGAAGTTTAATCTATTTGTACTCATTGTTATAACAGATGTGGTGATCTATCTTTCATAACTTATTTTTAAATTCTACTGGTGATTACTTTGAGGCTACTCAAACAAGTCTGCATTTCTCTAAATGACAAAGCCCAAGGTGAAATGGAGCTCTCCTCAACTCCCCACCCCCCACTCTAGATAAGATGCACAATAGACTTCTGCGTTTCTTAAACCAAATGTTCCTTGGTCTTTGCTACTATAACAAATCCAGATTATTGTTCTTAAGTATTTTTATATTATATGTCTTTTCCTTCAATATCTCCATGAACACAGGTGCAAAAATTCTTCATAAAACATTAGTAAATAGAATCCAATAATAAACAAAAAGGATAATATAACATCACCAAGATATGCAATGCAAGATTGGCCTAGCATTCAAAAGATGAATTAATGTAATTCATCATATTAACAATTACAACACAAAGAGGAGAAATACCGTATGAACATTTCAAAAGATGCAACAAAGGGGAACATATTTGATCTTTTGTTATAGTCCTGCTGACAGCTGAAACTCTGTTTTTTTCTGTGAGGAAGATTAGCCCTGAGCTAACATCCATTGCCAATCCTCCTCTTTTTGCTGAGGAAGATTGGCCTTGGGCTAACATCTCTGCCCATCTTCCTCTACTTTATATGGGACGCTGCCACAGCATGGCTTGACAAGCAGTGTGTTGGTCTGTGTGTGGGATCTGAACCTGTGAATCTTGGGCTGCCGAAGCAGAGCACACGAACTTAACTGCTACACCACTGGGCCGGCCCCTTGTTTTGGTTTTTTAGTCTATTTTCTCTCAACAGAGAGAAACAGAGAGCACACCCCTCCCCTTCCCTAGTGGCAGAAATCTAGGTAATGGGTCCTCATACAGTGGCCCACACAACTGTAAGAGGAGGCAGGGGCAGCCCAGCCCATGTGAACTCTTTTGGAGTTGTAGCCTAGCCCATGGGAGCACCCACCATGCTGCAGCAGCCCTGCCCATGGAAATGGTCGCCACCAAGAGGTGTGGCTCAGCCCCCACAAAGGAGCCCCCACCAAGTGCAGCAGCTCAGCCAAGCTGCCTGTGAGTGCAGAAAATAAAGTGCCCCTCCCCTCTTGCCTAGCACACCATCTCAGCTGGTCCCCCGCCAAGCACTAGTCCTGCACCAGAGCAACCTGCCAGTGGAGCACAGAGGCCCTGCCTGCATGTGCGTGTGCTACCTGCCAAGTGGCTGCAGCCAGCAAGCAAACAGAGAGAAGCCCTACTAGCACGATTTCCAGCAGATGGGGTGGGATGAGAAAATACACCTCCGGTACCCCCTCAGTGGTGGCAGGTGGAATCTGTGACCTGATACTACCACAAATGCACCGGCAAAGGATCAATTTATCAAACACCATGAAGAACTACAGTAATACTTCAGAGCAGAAGGAAAACGACAAGTCTCCAGAAACCAATCCTGAACTCACAGAAATTTACAATCTAAATGACAGAGAATTCAAAATAGTTATCATAAAGAAACTCAACAAGTTATAAGAAAACTCAGAAAGAGAGTTCAATGAGCTCAGGAATAAAATTTATGAGCAGAAGGACTACTTCGCCAAAAAGATTGAAACTTTAAAAAAACCCCAGAAATTCTGGATATAAAGAACACAATTAATGAGACAAAAAATAATCTAGAATCCATAAAAAATAGGGCTGACATTATGGAAGAAAAAGTTAGTGATTTAGAGGCTAGAAATATAGAAATGCTTCAGGTGATGCAGGAGAAATCTTTAAACTAAGATTTAAAAAAATGAAGAAATTCTTTGAGAAATATCCAACTCAGTTAGGAAAAGCAACATAAGGATTATAGATATTCCAGAGGGAGAAGTAAGGGAGAAAGGAGCGGAGAGCTTGTTCAAAGAAATAACAGCTGAGAACTTCCCAAACCTGGGGAAAGAACTGGACTTACAAGTTCCTGAAGCCAATAGAACTTCTAATTACATCAATGCAAAAGACCTTCTCTGAGGCATATAATATTAAAACTGGAAAAAGTCAATGGCAAAGAAAAAATATTAAGGGTATGGGCTGGCCCCGTGGCTTAGTGGTTAAGTGCGCACACTCCACTACTGGCGGCCCGGGTTCGGATCCCGGGCGTGCACCAACGCACCGCTTGTCCGGCCATGCTGAGGCAACTAGAAGGATGTGCAACTATGACATACAACTATCTACTGGGGCTTTGGAGAGAAAAAGGGAAAAAACAAAAAGGAGAAGGATTGGCAATAGAGGTTAGCTCAGTGCCGGTCTTCCTCAGCAAAAAAAAGAGGAGGATTGGCATGGATGTTAGCTCAGGGCTGATCTTCCTCACACATACAAAAAAATTAAGGGTAAAAAGGCAGAAGAAAATAGCCTACAAAGGAACTCCTATCAGGCTTTCAGCATATTTCTCAGCAGAAACCTTACGGGCTAGGAGGGAATGGCATGATGTATCCCAAATACTGAAAGACAAAAACTTTCAGCCAAGAATACTCTATCCAGTGAGATTATCCTTCAGGTTTGACAGAGAAATAAAAGCTTTCCCAGATAAACACAAGCTGAGGGAGTTCATGGTCACTAGGCCTGCCTTAAAAAAACATTGAAAGGAGCCCTCCCATCTGAAACTAAAAAGCAAAGATTTACAAAATGTTGAGCAAAACAGTCAGATAGAATCAGAAAATTGCAGCTCTATATCAGAATAAGTTAGTAAACACTTAATTATAACATAAAATACAAAAGGAAGGAAAGCATCAAAGATAAATATAAACACTTCAATTTAGTCACAAACTCACAACACAAAAAAGAACAGTTTGTGACAACAGTAACTCAGAAGGAGAAGAGGAAAGGAATGGAACCTGCTTAGGCTAACAGACATAAGAAGTTATCAGAAAATGGACTATCTCATCTGTGAGATCTTTTATACAAACTTCATGGTAACCACTAAAAAAAAAATCAGAACAGAGCCACACATCATGAATGAAGAGAAAACTATCACAGAAAACCACCAAATTGAAATGGCAGTCAGAAATACAAGGGAAAAGAAACAATGGAAATATAGAACAACCAGAAAACAAGAGATAAAATGGAAATATTAAGCCCTCAAATATCAATATCATGCTAAGTGAAAATGGATTGAATTCTCCAATCAAAAGAGACAGAGTGGCTGGGTGGATTAAAAAGCAAGACTGAACAATATGTTGCCTCCAGGAAACACATCTCAGCTCTAAAGATAAACACAGGCTCAGAGTGAAGGGATGGAAAACATTACTCCAAGCAAATGGCAAGCACAAGAAAGCAGGTGTTGCTATACTTACATCAGGCAAAGCAGACTTCAAGATAAAAAAGGCAATGAGAGACAAAGAGGGGCTGTATATAATGATAAAAGGGACATTCCACCAAGAGGACATAACACTTATGAATATATATGCACCTCACACAGGAGCACCAAAGTATATAAAGCAACACAATAATAGTTGGGGACCACAATACCCCACATACATCAATGGATAGATCATCCAGACAGAAAGTCAACATGGAAACAGTGGGCTTAAATGAAATACTAGACCAGATGGACTTAATAGATATATATAGAACATTCCATCCAAAAACAGCAGAAGACACATTCTTCTCAAGTGCACATGGAACATTCTTAAAGATAGACCATATGTTGAGAAACAAGGCAAGCCTCAATAAATTTAAGAATATTGAAATCATATCAAGCATCTTTTCTGACCACAATGCTATGAAACTAGAAATCAATTACAAGGAAAAGGCTGGGAAATTCACAAATATGTGGAGACTAAACAACATGTGACTGAACAACCATTGGATCAATGAAGAAATCAAAGAAATAAAAAAATACCTGGAGACAAGTGAAAATGAAAACAAAACATACCAACTCTTAAGGGATGTAGCAAAATCATTCTAAGAGGGAAATTTATAGCAATACAGGCCCACCTCATCAAAGAAGAAAAATCTCAAATAAGTAATCTTAAACTACACCTAACAGAACTGGAGAAAGAAGAACAAACAAAGCCCAAAGTCAGCAGAAGGAGGGAAATAATAAAAATCAGAGCAGAAATAAATGAAATAGAGACTTAAAAAACAGTAGAAAGGATCAATGAAACTAAGAGCTGTTTCTTTGAGAAGATAAACAAAATTGACAAACTCTTAGCCAGACTCACTAAGAAAAAAAGAGAGAAGGCTCAATAAATAAAATTAGAAATGAAAGAGGAGAAACTAAAACAGATACCACAGGAATACAAAGGATTATAAGAAAATACTATGAAAAACTATATGCCCACAAATTGGATAACCTAGAAGAAATGGAAAAATTCTTAGAATCATACAACATCCCAAAACTGAATCAAGAAGAAATAGAGAATCTGAATAGACCAATGACAAGTAAAGAGATTGAAACAGTAATCAAAAATGTCCCCAAAAACAAAAGTCTAGGACTAGATGGCTTCTCTGGAGAATTCTACCAAACATTCAAAGAAGATTTAATACCTATCCTTCTCAAACTATTCCAAAAAATTGAAGAAGACAGAATGCTTCCTAACTCATTCTATGAGGCCAACATTACCCTGATACCAAAACCAGACAAGGACAACACAAAAAAGGAAAATTATAAGCCAATATTGCTGATGAACATAGATACAAAAATCCTCAAAAAAATATTGGCAAACTGGATACAGCAATGCATTAAAAGTATCATACACCATGATCAAATGGGATTTATACCAGGGATGCAAGGATGGTTCAACATCCACAAATCAATCAGTGTGATACACCACATTCACAAAATGAGGAATAAAAATCACATGATCATCTCAATAGATGCAGAGAAAGCATTTGACAAGATCCAACATCCATTTATGATAAAAACTCTCAATAAAATGAGTATAGAAGGAAAGCACCTCAACATAATAAAGGCCATATATGACAAACCCAGAGCCAACATAATACTTAACAGTGAAAAACTAAAAACCATACCTCTGAGGATAGGACCAAGACAAAGGTGCCCACTGTCACCATACCTATTCAACATAGTACTGGAGGTTTCAGCCAGAGCAATTAGTCAAGAAAAAGAAATTAAAGGAATCCAAATTGGAAAGGAAGAAATGAAACTCTCATTGTTTGTGGACAATATGATTCTATACATAGAAAAACCTAAAGAATCCTCCAGAAAGCTATTAGAAATAATCAACAACTGTAGCAAAGTTGCAGGGTACAAAATCAACTTACAAAAATCAGTCACATTTCTATACACTAATAACAAGCTAACAAAAAGAGAAGTCAAGAATATAATCTCATTTACAATTGCAACAAAAAGAATAAAATATCTAGGAATAATTTTAACCAAGGAAGTGAAAGACCTATACACTGAAAACTATAAGACATTATTGAAAGAAATTGAAGAAGATATAAAGAAATGGAAAGATATTCCATGGTCATGGATTGGAAGAATAAACATAGTTAAAATGTCCACATTACCTAAAGCAATCTACAGATTCAATGCAATCCCAATCTGAATCCCAATGACGTTCTTCACGGAAATAGAACAAAGAATCCTAAAATTAATATGGAACAACAAAAGACCCCAAATAGCCAAAGAAATCCTGAGAGAAAAGAACAAAGCTGGAGGCCTCACAATCCCAGACTTCAAAATATACTACGAAGCTATAGTAATCAAAACAGCATGGTACTGGTACAAAAACAGACACATAGATCAATAGAACAGAATTGAAACCCCAGAAATAAAACCACACATCTATGGACAGCTAATCTTCAACAAACGAGCCAAGAAGATACAATGGAGAAAGGAATGCCTCTTCAATAAAATGTCTTGGGAAAACTGGACAGCCACATGCAAAAGAATGAAAGTAGACCATTATCTTACACATACACAAAAATTAACTCAAAATGGATTAAAGATTTGAAGGTAAGACCTGAAACCATAAAACTCCTAGAAGAAAATGTAGGTAGTACACTCTTTGACATTTGTCTTAGCAGCATCTTTTTGAATACCGTGTTCACTCAGGCAAGGGAAACAAAACAAAAAATTAACAAATAGGACTACATCAGACTAAAAAGCTTCTGCAAGGCAAAGGAAATCATGAACAAAACGAAAAGGCAACACACGAACTGGGAAGAAATATTTGCAAATTATAGATCCAACAAGGGGTTAATTTCCAAAATATATACAGAACTCATACAACTCAACAACAAAAAGACAAACAACCTATAGTAATCAAAACAGCATGGTACTGGCAGAAAAACAGACACACTGATCAATGGAACAGAATTGAAAGCCCAGAAATAAAACCACACATCTATGGGCGGCTAATCTTTGACAAAGAAGCCAAGAACATACAATGGAGAAAAGAAAGTCTCTTCACTATGTGGTGTTAGGAAAACTGGACAGTCATGTGCAAAAGAATAAAAGTAGACATTGTCTTACACCATACACAAAAATTAACTAAAAATGAATTAAAGACTTGAATTAAAGACCTGAAATCATAAAACTCCTAGAAGAAAATATAGGCAGTATGCTCTTTGACTTCAGTCTTAGCAGTATCTTTTCAAATACATGTCTACTCAGGCAAGGAAAACAAACAAACAAAATAAACAAGTGGAACTACAACAGACCAAAAAGCTTCTGCAAGTCAAAGGAAACCATGAACAAAACGAAAAGACAACCCACCAACTGGGAGAAAATATTTGCAAATCATATATCTGACAAGGGGTTAATTTCCAAAATATACAAAGAACTCATACAATTCCACAACAAAAAAATGAACAACCCGATCAAAACATGGGCAGAGGATATGAGCAGACATTTTTCCAAAGGAGATATACAGATGGCAACAGGCACATGAAAAGATGTTCAACATCACTAATTTTTAGGGAAATGCAAATCAAAACTACAATGAGATATCACCTCACACCTGTCAGAATGGCTATAATTAACAAGACAAGAAATAAGTGTTGGAGAGGTTGTGGAGAAAAGAGAACACTCATACACTGCTGGTGGGAATGCAAACTGGTGTAGCCACTATGGAAACAGTATGGAGACTTCTCAAAAAATTAAAAATAGAAATACCATATGATCCAGCTATCCCACTACTGGGTACTTATCCAAAGAACATGAAACAAAAATTCAGAGAGATTTATGCATCTCATCTTCATCACAGCATTCTTCACAATAGCCAAGATGTGGAAGCAACACAAGTGTCCATCAACAGATGAATGGATAAAGAAGATGTGGTATATATATATACAATGGAATACTACTCAGCCATAAAAAAACAATCATCCCATTTGCAACAACATGGATGGACCTTGAGGATATTAGGCTAAGTGAAATAAGCCAGACAGAGAAAGACAAACACCGTATGATTTCACTCATATGTGGAAGATAAACAAACACATGGATAAAGAGAACAGATTAGTCGTTACCAGAGGGGAAGGGGTGGGGGGATGGGTAAAAGGGGTAAAGGGGCACACATGTATAGTGACAGATAAAAAAGACTAGTGGTGGTGAGTCTATACAGAAACTGATATATAATAATGTAAATCTGAGATTACACAATGTTATAAACCAATATGACCTCAATAAAATTAAAAACAAAAATCCAACAGATTCAGGAAAAGCTCTTTGTCTCCTCCTCAACTACCTAAATTCATATTGGAAAGGGGGCCTTTTCCAGGAAGAGAGCTATTACCAGAGATTCCTTTTTACTTGAGAAACTTATCTGCATAACAGGCAAACTTTTTTTCCCAGAAGTCTCCTCTGCCTTCCTGTGAATGGTCTTCATCCCCTTTGTATCCCCAAACTCCTATCCCCTTTTTTAGCTCAGGATGTTACCTGACTGCCTTTTGAGTCTCCTATCTTTAGGCTCCCATATGTACAAAATCAAATTTGTTTTTTTCCTGTTTTATATCAATTTAATTATTAGATCAGCCAAAGAACCTAGAAGGGAAAAATTTTCCATACTTGATGTAGTTTGTCCTAACTTTAGGCATGTCATGTTTGATTATTTGGCTAGGGTGTTATGCACCAGATATCTCCATTTCCTCTTTGCAATTAATAAAACATCTATGGGGTGGTGATACTGGATATAGTATAAATCTCGTTTCCTAGTAGTTTTCACCTATGTTGTTAGCATCCATTGTTCATACTTGTCTGAATCAGTCATTAAATTGTTGAAGTAATACTGATTTTCTAAATCAATCATTCCTTTTATATTTATTAGCTGGGATTCTTCTGTAAATAAGAGCCTCTCCCAATACCACTTTTTGTTGTAGGATCCTGGAATCTTGGATTCTGTTTTAATTTAATTTGCTTTAATCAGTTGCCATCATTATTTTTTGGATGCTCAAATTATCCCAACCTTGGCCAGTAGAAACTCCTATGCTTTTTGACTTATCCCCACGCATTTTTTATTTTGACTTGCATTTCTTACTTTATGGAACAATAAGATGAAGATGATCCAGGCACACCTTGTGCTTTTCCTGCCCCAAACCTGAGATTAGGTTGAAAAGTATTTAGATTATTGTGTTTTAGTATACAGCATTTTTATGTTGTGGGGAAAAAAAAAGTACTTCTGGATAGTTTGGAGAACTATGATCATTTATTCCATGATCTACTTTTTCCATCAGATATCAATTACTTTATAGTTGCTTATTACAGAAATAATTTCTGACAATTGGTTTGGAAATAGATTATCATCAGCCACAACAAATTAGTTAAACAAGGAGGCCATTGAACTGAGGTGGCTTTAGCGCTTTAGTATGCTCTGTAAGCAAACCAAAACCTAAGCCTGAAATGCCTCTAGGTTAAGAAATCAAAACTTAAAGACAACCGATCACAAACAGCCAACAAGGGTTTAAGCTACAGCCAGTCAAATAATTTCCTTGCTTTGCATTCCTGTCTCCTCTGAAAAAGTCTTGCCCCTAACTCCTGTGGGTGGAGCACTCCTAACCATTTCCAGTTTGGTGCTGCCCAATTCAAATTGATTTTTGCTCAAATAAACTCTTAAATTTTTTAATATGCTTCAGTTTATCTTTTAACATCCATATATTGTCCTTAAAGTAGTCTGTATAACTTTTATAAAATACTGGTTCATAAATTTAAAATAGATTATTCAAAGTAATGAGATACACAGGAAGTGTTTAAAAAAATAATTTGTATTCCAGATGAATAATCTTAGCTTATGATCTTAAAGTTTTCTTCTAAATCGATATTATATAATTTTCCAATGAATGGAATTGACTCCTACTGGGATTGGTCACATAATTGTTTACTTAATTGCATGATTCATTGACTATGACACACAAGACAATTATTTCTGATACTTTATGATTTTGTCTGTCTAATGTAGTGACTGAGCTGTATGCAATGCATGAGATATCCTTAAGTGCTGAGACTGAGTCGTGAGAGCAATTGTACGAACTCTTGTAATTATTTTAATAGTCTGAATATTTAAACTTTTAATAATAATATTTCAGGAATTTGCCCATTTACCTACTTTTGTTTTGGGGAGGTATTGATTTCTTAATACATGAAAAAATTAGGAAAAAATAAGCCATCATCAAGAGAAGATTCTACTTTAATGACACCATTGCTGAATACACATAATACATGGCATCTTTTCAGTATGAAAGCTTTTTAACCTTTTTAGAAAACTTATCTCTGCTAGAAATGTTTATGAATCTACAATTCTGCTCTTTTAAGGTCCACTTAAGAGTAAAAAAATGTATGTTTTTGCTTGTTTGTTTCATTGTGGTAAAATAAACATAACAAAAGTCATCATATTCACATTTGTGGGTGTACAGTTCAGTGGCATTAAATGCATTCACATTGTTGTGCAATGAAGGAGGTATGGCTGTACGTTGTGGCCCTGCCCTGTCCAGGTTCGTTCTGGATTGGGTCAATCATAAGGGGAAGGCTGTTCCAATATTACTTTTTTTTTTTTTAACTTTATTTATTTTTCCCCCAAAGCCCCAGTAGATAGCTGTATGTCATAGTTGCACATCCTTCTAGCTGCTGTATGTGGGACACGGCCTCAGCATGGCCGGAGAAGCAGTGCGTTGGCGCGCGCCGGGATCCGAACCGGGCCGCCAGTATCGGAGCATGTGCACTTAACCACTAAGCCACCGGGCCGGCCCTCCAATATTACTTTATTATAGTCGATGTGGAGCAGAGACAGAAATCAAGGTACATAGCATCCCACCCTAATTGGTAGGCACTGTTTTAGTGAGAACAAATACTACATATGTAAAATAAGGAAACCTTAAATAGAAATAACTTTTTATTATATAAATCCACATAAAAATACATAACAGAGGCTTTTTGAAACTATTATGAAAGGACAAATGATATAGACAATCCACAAATATAATAATAATAGTAATATGAATAACAAAAGAGCAAAAACTTGTGCTTTATTATATGTCAAGCACTGTTTTGGCAAAGGAGCACTTTATTTCTATTATGTTACTTAATCCTCATAACAATCCTATGAGGCAGACACTAGTATATCAGAGAAGCTATGCAGTGTGAAGAACATTGCTACTGGAACCAGAGTTCATAACCTGGGTTTAAATCCTGGTCTGCCATTTACTTGCTGTGTGGCTTTGGGAGAGTTACTTAACTTCTCTGTGCCTTGGCTTCTTATTAGAAAAATGGGGACTATGCCAATAATAGTACCTACTTTATTAGGATTGTTTTGAAGATTAAATAAATCACTATGTATAAAAGCACTTGAAAACATGAACCAGGTTTGTCTGACTTCAAAGCTCTTAACCACTCCACTATGCTCTTCTACTCATTCATTCTACAAATATTTACTGAGGACTTACTGCAGTGCTAGGCACCATGCTGCTGCTGCATATGCAGTAGTGATTAAGAAAGCCAAAAATCCTTTGCTTCTAAAACTTACAATATGGAAAATCGTTCAGCCTCAATATATTCAAAAAAATAAAAGTGAAAACTATGTAAAACGCTAAAAGCCAGTATCAACATAGGTTTACTGAAGTAATATTCTCACGTACTATAAAGAAATGTGAAATTAGCACAATTATTTTAGCAAATAATATGGGTATTAAAAGTCATAAAAATATTTTCATAATTTATTCCAGCAATCCCAAAGAAAAGGCAGCCAATCAGATGACCTTAAAATAGGAAGATTGTCCTGGATTATCCAGGTGAGCCAATGCAATCACAAGGGTTCTTAAAAGTGGAAGAGGGAGGCAGAAAAGTCAGCGACAGGGTGTTATGTTGTGAGAAATATTTGATTGGCCATAGTTGGCTTTGAAGATGGAGGAAGAGGCCATTAGCCAAAGAATGTGGACAGTCTTTAGAAGCTGGAAAAGGTAAGGAAACAGACTCTCCCCTAGAGCCTCCAAAATGGAATGCAGCTCAGTCAACTTCTTGATTTTAGCCCAATGAGACCCACTTTGGACTTGTAACCTCCAGAACCGTAAGATAATGAGTTTGTGTTGTTTAAATCACTAAATTTGTGGTAATTTGTTACAGCAGCAATAGGAAACTAATACAGTAATCTCTGGTGGGAAGGTGTCAAAAATTTGCTCAGTGCTCCTGGGCTGGATTCCAACTGAGTTTTCAAAGCAAGCACAATCATCCTCTATGATAGGCCGTGCGTGTGTAATAGTTGCTCAGAAGAGGGGAGATGTGGAGTGGGAAGATGGCTGGCTCCTGGGCTCCAACTTTATCTTCTGATAAATCCTCCAGTTTCCTTCCTTTACGGATACTATCTTTAGTTTGGCAGATAATGTGGCTTTTCAAGTTCTGGCAGAGTTCAGACAACCAGATATGCAACAATTTTGGATTTCCTTCTGGAGGCAACGAGGGCATCTGTTAAGGAAAGTTATGTGATTTCTTCCCTCTTTTCTTTTAGATGGTCCTTCTTCAGTCAAATTTGTGTCTTTACTGTAGCTCCTTTCTGAAGGCTAAAGATGTATCCAACAGCCTGAGTTTTTCCTACTAATGTCACAATGCCGCCATGTCAATATACAGCAAACCTCAGCTCAATCAACGGTTCTGCTGCCATGTGCCAAGGACTGCCAACTTCTCAATCCAGAACACTGGAGCTCTCAGTGCTTTTCAGCCTCCCCCAAGCTCACCCAATTCCACACATAGGATCTGTTGCCTGCCACATTCCAGTCCCTGATGCCAAATTCTGTATAGATTAGGATTCAACTTAAAAAATATATTAACTCAAACCATCTTAAAAAAAAAAAAATACATATTAGGTAACTTGATAATGACGGAGGTGACAATACAAATTAATATGGGGAAGGATCCTTCAACAGAGTATAGACTTTTAAATGAATATTACTAAGACAATTGATTATCCACATGGAAATTTAAAAAAAAAAAAAAAACAAGGCCCCACCTCACACCAGATACAAAAAGTGAATTCCTGGTGAACTAAAAGCCTAAATGTAAAAAGCAAAATTTTAAAAATTTTGAACAAAAGAGAGAAGAATTTCTACTCGAGATATAAAAATCATAAACTGTAAGGGAAAAGAGTGATACATTTTATTACAATAAAATTTAAAACTTCTGATCAACAAAAGTATATATTTTAAAAGTAAAAAGATAAAACAAAACGAGTCACAAAATGGGATAAGATTAGTACAATACATTTAGCTTACAAGGAATCAGTACAGAGAATGCATTTAAAAGAAATCCTCAGAAATTAATGAGAAAAAGACAAATAATCCAACAGGAAAATGGGCAAAAGACATGAATAAAGAATTCGCAGCTGAGGAAATCTACGTGACTGATAAATATATGAAGAGACGCTCAGCCTCATAGTATTCAGAGAAATGCAAACTTAAAACACAACAAGATCCTATTTTATGCTTGTGGAATTGGCAAAAATTTTGATTCTGACAATACCAAGTGTTGGTGAGGATGTGGAGCCACCAGAACTCACATACACTCTTGGTGGGAGCATACCTCTGTAAGACCAGAGTCTGGCAATAGGTGGCAATGCTGACGGTGGGCACAGCCTACGGCAGGCACAGTGATTCTTAGTTTAGCTCGGGTTGGCTTCCCTCAGCAGAATGAGATGAATGGTGGCAGAAACGGGTTTTGTGCTTCCATTTAAAAATCAAATGGTTGGGAAAGGTAGCGAGAACAGAAAAGAGACCTCTTTCTCCCATTGTCTATTTATCAATGTGAGGGTGAACTCTGCTTGGCCCTGCTTGAATCATGTGCCTTCTCTAGGTACTACTAGAGGGACGGGATTACATTATTGGCTCAGTCGGCGTCATGGACCTGCCCCTTTGACCAGAGAGGAAGAGGGCGTGGCATTATCTTTGACAGTTGCATCTGAACCACCCAGAACTGGGGAGGGCCAGACTCCTAGAAGGGAATGGGGGTTTTGGGTAAATCCAAACCACAGGTGTCCATTGTAGGATCAAACTGAGAGTGCTGTTTTGTGATTTTTTTTCCTCTACCTCCAATTACTGATATTAGATAAACATTTCCCAGGGAGGGATTTATTTTTAACTAATTAATTAATTAATTTATTTATTTATTTTGCAGAGGAAGATTCACCCTGAGCTAACATCTGTGGCCAATCTTCCTCTATTTTGTATGTGGGTCGCCACCAAAGCATGGCTTGATGAGTGGTGTAGGTCCGTACCCCAGAACAAAACCCTGGCCGCCAAAGCGGATTGTGCTGGACTTAACCACTAGGCCACCGGGGCTGGCCCTTAATTTTTTTATTGAGGTTGTCAGGAAGGAAAATCTTATTCTCTACCCTCTTAGGTTCAGTCAACACGGATCTGTGAATTAAACCAACAAAAGACAGAGTAACAGGAGAGAAGGCATACAATTTTAATTAATATTTGGATGCATGGGAGTTCACAGAAAAACAGTGAAACTCAAAGGAGTGATTAGACTAGGGACTGATATACCCTTTTAAGAAGGGAAAGTAGGCTTCAGGGGATAATAAATGGTGGAAAAGTGACTAGCAAATATGTGGGGGAAATGATGGAAGATAAAGCTTATTTTTGGTAAGGTGTGTTTATGCAAACTCATCGAGGTGCCAGCTCCTCATCTACAGTGATAAGAGTCGCTCTTCTCTTTCTGGGGGAGGGGAGGGGAGACACCTTCACAAAGGGAAATTTATGCCCTGCTTTTGGGCAGATAAGGGGAGGGAAAGAACTCTTCCTGCACCTGTTGGTTCTCAATTGCCTTTAGCTGAAAATAATCCTTATGCCAAAGCAGCACAGTTTGGGGTGGCATTTTCTGATCCTCTTCAAGATATAATTTATAGACAGTAAAATTCACCACTTTCAGTATTTAGTTCTATGAGTTTTGACAAAAGCAGACAGTGGTAACCACCACCACAATCAAGGTTCTAGAAAGTTTCATCACCTCCTTCCCCCAATTCTACATGCCCTGTTGTAAACAACCCCTGGCCCCATCTCTCAGGAGGATTTTGAACAGAGCGTTTTCAATTTGAAAGAATCAAATCCCTAAAGTAACCGGATCCTACTTCCTACATTACCATAAGCATTCTTAGAAATAGTCACTATAATTTAAATGAGAAGCATGAATATAGAGCAGGTACTAGAAATAAACATAAAAACCCAGTTGATCTATGTCTATGCCAAGTTCAGTTTAGCGATATGACGTGATCTCACGGAATCAGTAGATCCAGCCTCATGGCCCCCCTTTACAATCACTATCATTGGGGGGCGGGGCACCCAGACTGGAGCAGCTCTCCACTCCTGAGGTAACTTGGGGAGCAGTTTGCTGCTGGGACTGAGTTATCCCCAGAATGGTGGCACCAAATAAAGAGAGACAGTTCCTTCAAAGGCAGGAATACTGGGCAGAGCTTACGGCTTCCACGACAGCGTCCAAGGAAAGAGCTTTGATGTAAGTAAACTCTTGTGAACTTGCACAGAGCCCTTCAGACCTCTGGGCCAACTTTTCTCGTTGGTAAGAGAATGATTAGAAGTCTAGACTCACTTTACGGCATATGTATCTAACATGCGTAAATCCTTACATCTGACAGCCTTTGTGAACCCAGCCTCAGAGAAACCCATGTGCCTATGTGTCTTATTCCCAAAAACCCCCCACCGCTCCCTCACTGAGAAGTTATAATTAGAGGAATAAATAATTTTATGTTAATTATTTGGGGACCTCCGGATATAATAAGGAGGTATCTTAAAAGGTGAATTTTATTATAAATGTCTGGGGTCCCACAAGACCCCTGCTGAGGACCCCTGGCTTGCAGGGGATCGTCATGTACACCCCACAGCAGGCAAGCTGAAGGAGACGGGTGTGACCTCTGAGCTGGAGGAGGAGCGCTCCAGAGTCAAGGCCACCACACACAGAGCACCTCCCGCTTCATAGGGGCCCTGTGCCCCGCCTGTGTTCCCCAGCCCCAGAGGCTGCAGTGATTCAGAAGTCCCCCCTCGCCCAGCTGTCTGTGGCGTGGGGGCAGGCAGGGGCAGCGAGAGTCTTCACAGCGTGCAGAGCGAGGGCGCAGGCAGCAACAGGAAAGCCTCGTAAAAAAGGAATTCAGCTGCTGCGTCCCCGAGGAGGGCTTTGTGGGGTAAAGGAGGAGCCTGGACCTGGGCAGCTAGGCAGGCTCTTTGCTTTAGGCAGACTGAGCCCTGGACAGCATGCTGGTGGCAGGGACTCTGCTACCCGGGTTAAAACCCCAGGTAAAGTAGCACAAAGTTTGTCCAAGTAAAGCTTCCTGGGAGCTGGATGCCTAAAAGGGATGTCCAACTTCAGGCAAATCTGGACATCAGGACCCTGACAATGCCATCAGGGTGATTTATTTGTTTTCAGTGCCTCCCATTTGGGGCTTCTATCTGCAGAGTGTCCGCCTGTGGCTAGGACGATGGCTGCCGGTGTCCTCAGGCTCACTTTCTCCCAGTCTGGTGACCAGAGCAGCATATAAGCCCAGTTCCAACTAGCGTATGTACCTTCCGCCAGATGAGCTCTGAGTGTCTAATGCAGACCTGCTCGACACATAGGGTAGAAGGTGGTTGCCAAAAAAAATAATAATTAAAGCAATAATCATTATTCATAATTATTTCAATAATAATAAAAAAAATACTGAGTTCTTACCAGTACCCGGCACTGTCCTTTACAAAGAGCCTCTCATTTAATCTCCACAGCCCATTAGGTGGGTATTACTCCCATTTCACAGATGACAAAACTGTGCCACCCTAGGTTTTGCATCTCTAATGCCTGGGGAGCTGTGAGATGCAATGGCTTTCTCACTTGTGTGTGGTAATCAGTTCCTACTCTCCAGTCCCATTTTGATGAATCACGTGTCTATTTTATAATATATCCTGCTCATCGCCCCCAGATGCAGAAGACACCATCAGCCACCTTTTACACCAGACTTATGAGTTGACTTATGAATTTTTGTTTCAGAGGCTGACCTTTGAACAACCTTGTCTTCACACTTTATGCATATAAAAAGGCTGGAGCTAAAGACGTGTAAGACTCTGATCCTGCTCCACGGAGGCGAGAGAGAGGGGGCATCTCAACAAGCAGCTGTCCCGCAACGGGCTGTAACAGAAGTGTGCCACTTAGGAGGGAAAGACCTCCTTCTGTAGAGGAAATTAGGGAAGTCAGCTCCACGAGGGCAGAGATTCGGTCTGTTTGTTCTCTGTGGTTTCCCCAAATCCTAGAACAGTGCCTAGCACATGGAAGGGATCTGTCTAAAAAATAAACAAAGCAAGTGGTATTTGACTTGACACTTGACCCATGAGGACTGTTCCAGGTAGGATCAGCATTTGCAAAGGCACAATAGTATTAAGACCTTGGAAACTTGGTGCTTTTGAGATGTCTGAATTGGTTCCCCCACTCTTAGCCCCCTACACACACATGTGCTGGGAGAAAAGACCGTGTTTAAAATGCTATCTCTGATGGTAGTAGGGACTACAGAAATGAATTCTTCAGAAAGTAAAAGTTATTATTAGATTAATTGTTCTGAAATACCCTCTGATTTAGTCCTTCTTGATGTTCATCAACTGTTTCTTGCTCTCCATCTTTCAGATGCATGGTGGGATTGCAATTCTTCACTCCCTCTGAAAGCTAGGGGTGGCTATGTGACTTACTTTGCCCCCCAAAATGTAAAGGGACATAATAGAAACTTTAAGAATCCCCACTCTGTTCAATGGATGTGTAGCACAAGCAAGAAATAAGCATTTGTGTCATAAGCCACCACCTATCTTCACATCCCATTGTTTCAGTTAATCCCCACAGAAGCCTTACGAGGGAGGTACTACCCTAGCTTTTCCATTAAGGCAATCGAGGCTTGGTCATAGCCAGCACGCCTCTGGAGCAGTGTTCTCCACCACGATGCCCACCAGCCACGTGTGGCTACCGAGCATCTGAAATGTGGCTGGCCCAAACTGAGATGTGCTGGAAGTGTAAACCACACATCAGATTAAAAAATGGTATAAAAAAAAGAGTGTAAAATATCTCACTAATAGTTTATATTGATTACAAAATGAAATAATATTTTAGACACGTTGAATTAAATAAAATATATTGTTAAAATTAATTTCTCCTGTTTATTTTTACTTTTTAAAATACAGCTACTAAAAAAGTTAAAATTACGTAGGTAGGGGCCGGCCCCGCGGCTTAGCGGTTAAGTGCGCACGCTCCGATACTGGCGGCCCGGGTTCGGATCCCGGGCACGCACCGACACACCGCTTCTCCGGCCATGCTGAGGCCGCGTCCCACATACAGCAACTAGAAGAATGTGCAGCTTTGACATACAACTATCTACTGGAGCTTTGGGGAAGAAAAAAAGAGGATTGGCAATAGATGTTAGCTCAGAGCCAGTCTTCCTCAGAAAAAGAGGAGGATTAGCACAGATGTTAGCTCAGGGCTGATCTCCCTCACAAAAAAAATAATAAAGAAAAATAAAAATAAAATTACGTAGGTAGCTTGCATTAGTAACTTGCACTCTGTGTGTATTGGCTCACACTGGTTTACAGGTTACAGACTGAGGAAGCAGAGGCTAGTTCTGCTGACTCTAAATTCAGTGCTCTTTCTAGTATACATTCCTTTCCCTTTGGAGCTGTTTTATTTGGTGAAGGTCTTTTGACTGACAGCTCATCAACGTTTATTTTTTATGGATTCATACAACAAATATTTCTTGAACGGTTACTGTACGCAAGCATGTGGGAGAGTGGTCTGATTTTGCTCTGCCTGGAACTATCCCAATCCTGCTGAGGATAAAAGTCTAGAAAAACTGATAAATGGCCAAGTTGGAAGGTAAATGAAATGCTAAGAGGCATGCTGTTCAGAAAGGGAAATATGAACTGGGTTGGGGTAATAAAAAAAAGCCTATTTGAAGACCATACTGCCCAGCTTTAAAATGCAATTTACTCCTTGAACTTTCCTAATGAATCACGATCCATGTAAACTAAGCCGGTCTGGACTCTTCACTTGTCGATACTTTAAAAGGAGGTCAATCTTTGCATTTCAGAGGCAAGTACTTACCACTGGGGGAAAAACAGTAAGAAATTCTGCTTCATTTTGTCCCAACTAGGCTGACTGAAGTAAAGATATTGATGCCATATCTCACAAGCGAAAATAACTGGATAATTCTAAATTTTCATTCTTCAGTGATTTATTACGAAAAAGAAAATTAAATCTAAAATGTGAGCTGATCAACCGTTATCACATTTTCCTCTCTAATGGTTCAACCTTCATATCAAACTTTTTGATTTTCATATCGTCTTTTAATTAAATCTTGAGTATAATAAGCCATTTTCTTTCATAAGCAAGTGCCCTCTGCCAGTGATTTGCATAGTGTGATCCACAGTCAATACTGTCGATTGTCGGTATTGGAGGTAACTTGCCCCAGCCTGGATGTATGGAGTCAGAATTTCAGAGCGTGTGGCCTGAGAATCGGTATTTTTACCAGGTGCTTCCAGTGCACGCTGAAGCTGAGAAGACCCGCAGCCAGTCTAGGGTATAAAGGGCGTGATATCTTGCATTCTCCCTGACGAGATCGAAGGGCGGGAGGGGTGAGGGTGAGGAAACATTTTGAAAAGCCTCCAATAGTTGAGGGCAGTGGAGAGGATTATTCATAACCCTCTGGTGCCAAGAATTCTGGAACTTCTAAAGCTATGGGCTACTGCGTCTTGCATTAGTGATTTAGCATGCAGGAAATCCCTCCACCCACAGGGCCAATGGCACAAAGAGTTTTGGCTTCTTTTAAATAAAACAAAGTTGGGATTTTTTCAGGTTACCCAAGGACTTCTGATTCCCTTCCTACTTGTTATCTGAAAGTAAGCATAATGATAATACTCTTTTCCTTCTTCAACGTGGATGAGTGTACCTGGTAATTTTTCTTAATGGCAGAAATAAAATAATGGTTTGAGGGGAGAGAGTGAGCCAATAGTTCAGGAAAACAGATCTAGTGAAAGGCCATTCCTTTTTGGCAAGAACAGAGCAGTTTGTAAGCTGTCGATACAGCATTTCCTCACTGTGGCACAATCCAGTGTTCTAGAAGCTTCACAGCTCCTTTGAGTTCCAGAGATAGTTTGGGTTCCCTTTAATCTGGGGCATCGATTGGGTCTGGATACTTTATTTTTTAACTTTTTTTTTTTTTTTTTGGCTGAGGAAGATTTGCCCTAAGCTAACATCTATTGCCAATCTTCCTCTTTTTTTGCTTGAGGAAGATTAGCTCTGAGCTAACATTTGTGCCAATCTTCCTCTATTTTGTATGGAGGTCACCATCACAGCATGGCTGACAAGTCGTGTAGGTTCCCACCTGGGATCTGAACCCATGAGCCGGGGCCACTGAAGCAGAGTGTGCCAAACTTAACCACTATGCCACAGGGCTGGTCCCTTAACTTTTTGTTTTGAATTAATTTTAGACTCACGAGAAGTTGCAAGAGTAGTACAGTGAATTGTGTGCCCTTCACCCAGCTTCCCCCAATGATGACATCTTACATAACCATAGTGCATTATCAAAACCAAGAAATTGAAATTCATACAATATTATTAACTATACTATACACTTTGCCATTTTTGCGTGATTGTCTAAGCAAGATGGCTCAGGAGGCACCTTGGGAAGCATCTTACGATACATACTGGATATGTATCCAGCACACACCACAAAACAATAGTTTGGCTTCAAACTCCATGAACATTCATAAGAACAGCCTTAGTGCCAGGGGAAAGCAGCAATATTTTCTTTTTCATAAGGATTACCCATGACATCTCTGCATGGCAGTGATTTTTGGTTCCGTTTTTCTGAGGGCTGCAAACAAGTATCAAAGAGCCAGCTGTTTATTGGTGGTAAACTAGTTTTCTTATGCTGCATTTTGCGTCATGCACTTAATAAATACAATTTCTTACATTTCTATGGTGCTTTAAATTTATAAAACCTCTACTCATTCCTCACTGTATTTATCCTTTGCAATTAATCCAGGGCATTAGGGTCCGTACTATAATTTATACTTTATAGGTGAGGAAACTGAGTGTCAGAGAGGTTAAAAGACTTGGCACCAGGCCTCCATTTTGGTGATCATCTCATTATAATGTCTCTTTTATTTTTTCTACTCTCCAAATATTGTGTTGTTTTAAATTTTTTATTATGTATATCATTTTAATGAATCAAATGATTCTATAAGGGTTATTGTGAAAAAGAGCCGTTCCCTGTACTGCACTTGCTTCTCTGCCCTGGTGAACAGTCTCCAGAAGAAACCACTCAAACTTTTAGCTGCAACTTTTGGTCTTTATCTTCATATCTCTAATAATACACTTATGATATCAAACCAAGTGGGCTCGCCTCCTGGTGAGTTAAATAAGACTCTACACCAGTGGAAGTTGTCTCATAAAGTCAAGTGTATTTGCAGCAAATAGGAGGCCATGAAGAATCATTTCCAAAGTCATGGTGTCCCTGAACAAAGGGAAGCAAGAACTTTTATTTCAGATGGGGAATGAATATTCAAAAGAGAGAGGCGGGTATTCACTTGTGCAGGCTCAGTTGGAAAACATACTTCTGCATACACTGCAGATTACAGCAGTGAGGCTTAATCTCCTCCTGAGGAGATCTTCCTATCAAAATTAAGGCAAGGTGGTGGGTGGGTGTAGCTCTTATAGGGAGGCTTGATTAGCTTCAAGGTGGTTGCTGGTTGTGTCTCCTTAACATAAAAACAGTTAAATGCTTCCAAACCCACCCTTGAGTTCCTCAGGGCGCTAGTCGGTGACATTTACACTGCTATTTCTTGATTTTTCACTTTTAGGCATTATCTGTTGATTTTCCACATTGGAAGGTGAGGATTTAGTTTTCTTTCATCGCCATCTCCACTGCCACCATCTCATACACATATTACTTGACCACCGCTCTCCCACTAGAGGTATATCACAATTTTGGGTATACCAGTATTTGGGGATTGCATTATTGTGACTCGAAGTGCCAGTCACTGCCTAACAGCTGAAGCATATAGTATACTATGATTATCACTGCTCAACTTCGTGTTTTCCCTGGACTTAGGAATTGTCAAGTTTTCCTTTGCTTAATTTTCTAAGCAACTTCTTTACAACTAATATATTTCTATACTTTCCCCAGTGGCCTAAATCGCCTTTCAATACACCTGATTTTCTATCAGTTTCATCTTCTCGGAATCGTCTCTCCCCCAGTGTTCTGTCCTGTTCCTCACTGGGCTGGTTACTCTCTAGGCTGGCAATAAAGCTGTCATCCTGGACCTCCTTCAGCTTTTTCCTGGGGATCGCTTTCACATTTCTTTTTTATTGGATTCCCTGAATTCAATGTCTTCTTTCTAGGTTTATTCCTTCATTTTGGTGGAGTACTTCCTCTAAGATCTTCCAAGGCTACTTGGAGATCAATTTTTTGAGACCTTGCATATGTGGAGATATCTTTATTCTAGTCTTATATTTAATTGATAATTTGGCTAGAGCTAGAAGTCTAAATATAAATGTAATTTTCCTGAGAATTTTTATATTCCTTTTTTTTTTTTTTTTGCTTAAAATGTAATCGTTAAGAAGTCCACAGCTATTCTACTACATGATTCTTTATAACAAATGTGTTTTTCCTTTTTGAAAGTTTTTAAGGTCATCCTTTCCCGCTCATTTCGTGGTGATGTACCCTGGAGTATTACTATTTTCACCCATTATGCTGAGCCCTTTCCATCTGAAGACTCTTGTACATCAGTTCCATGAAATGTTCTTGAATTATTTCTTTGTTATTTTCTCCCTCCATTTGCTCTGTTCCTCTTCTTTTTCAAACTCCTATTATTCATTTGCTGGACTTTCTAGATTCAGTCTCCAATATTTTTTTTACCTTTTTCCTTTTATTTTTCTTCTCTATTTCTTGTTTTTCCTACTTTCTGAGAGATTTCTTAAATTTTATCTTCCATCCCCTGTAGTGAGTGTTATTTTTTAAAATGCTCTTCATTGATTTCAAGATGCATATTTTTCTCACATTTTAAATCATCTGAAATCAGGATGTATTGCATAAATAATGTCACATTACAATGACTATTGTCCAGACAGCAATAAGAGCGTTGTTGTCATTGCCTGTGCGTTTACAAACTCGTCATCTCCTCAGTTGAGTTATACGTATTGTTGATGCCACACTTGTTGATACTCCATGTCAAAAAATGAAGCTGAAGGCAGGGAAAAAAATCCTAAATCCCTTGGAATAAACGAGAGAACTTTCAAAGCAACAGAGAGATGGTGTGACCAACTTATGCTTTGTGTATGATTATTACTGAAGCATTGAACCTCAATTTGTCAGAAACTTCCTGCTGACTTTGAACAGAAGCTGCATGGCATCCAGTGATGTGTAATTCAATTGAGAAAAGATGAAACTATGATTTAAGTCAAATAAAATAGTGCTAGTTTTGGTTTTTTGGTTTTTTTTGGCAGGGAAAGATGCGCCCTGAGCTAACATCTGTTGCTAATCCTCCTCTTTTTTTTTTCTCTCCTCCCCTTAGCCCCAGTGCATGGTTGTGTATCTAGTTGTAAGTCCTTCTAGTTCTTCTATGTGAGCCGCCACCACAGCATGAAAACTGACAGACGGGAGGTGTCGTTCCACAACTGTGAAACGAACCTGGGCTGCCAAAGTGTTGAGAGCACCGAACTTTAACCACTAGGCCATCAGGGCTGGCTCAAAATAGTGCTAGTTTTGAAACTTGAAAAATGATGTCAGTAGCTTAGAAAAAACTCCCTAAGATTCTAATAGAGTAATTGGCTAAGAAATGATGCATAATCTATACTCTAGTGGCATGGAGAAAAATATTAAATGGGCAAAACAAGATGTCAGTGATTCTGAGCTGGAAAGTGATCTCAAAAGATTGAGACTATGAATGTGAAGATGTTTTGAAAGTAAAACATTTTTCTTATATTTTCATACACACACAATGGTGATATATAATACATCTATCTCTAAGTAATATTAAGTTTTTCAATAGGTAAAAATAAAAATTGTGTTAAGCATTGTATTACATAATACTTAGCATTTTTTTTCCTTTTTTAATGGTGTGAAAAAATAATGGTGTGTCTTATGGTTGATGGCATCTTGGATATAGGTATTTTCTATTTCTAAAAGCTGGGTTCTTTCCTGAACACTTTTTTGGTGATGTCCTGTTCTTGTTTCATGGATAAAAATATTTGCTCATCTCTGTGAGGACACTAATGATTTTTTTTTCGGGTGAGAAAGATCAGCCCCGAGCTAACATCTGCTGCCAATTCTTCTCTTTTTGCTGAGGAAGATTGGCCCTGGGCTAACACCCATGCCCATCTTCCTCTACGTTATATGCAGGATGCCTGCCACAGCATGGCTTGATAAATGATATGTAGGTCTGTGCCCAGGATCCGAACCTGAGAACCCTGGGCCACTGAAGTGGAGCATGCGAACTCAAGCACTACGCCACTGGGCTGGCCCCTAATGCTTGTTTTTTTGAAGTTTTCATTTCTATATATAGTCTGGGTTTCCTCTGAATTGCTTTTTTTCCGACTGATGTTTAGAACTACACCTTCCACATAAGAAATCCCCTTCAGATGTCTGATGACCCTTGGATCGCTGTCAATACTTAAAAATTTAGTACTAACAAGCTGTTTGGATACTCTGTACACTGGGGTGAGCTTGGATCTCCTGCAGGCTGAGGTTCTTCAGTGAGGACCATTCCCACTCCCACTTCAGGAGTTTTAAGTATTTTCTCTTGAGCTGATCAGCTTCCTTAGAAGAAAAACTTTCTTATTTCCTGCCTGGGAGGTTTACACCTGACAGCCAGCATTCAGGAAGCAACTTTGGTCCTCTGACAAGGTGGGTGAGGGGCACTCCCCCAGCTGCTGAAGGTTTGGGGGAGGAAGCCTAAGGCTGTGACTTCTTCTGTCTTCATGATCCCCTTCATTCTCAGGCTGGTGCTGCTGCTTCCCCAGCTGTTTGGTGCTGTGGACGGAAAACCAGGCTGCTTTCTATAGAGAGCTGACAGCTCACTGCTCTCTCTTCTGCTTTCTGGCTTCCAAAATTTCATTGTTATCATTTTCCCTCCTGTTCTCTTTTTTCTGTGGGTTTATGGCTTTTGTTTTTCCCTTTGCCATAATTTTGATTGTGTTTGGGAAGGAGAAGCAGTAAATGTGTGTGTTCTGTCTTTCAATAGAATCTCCCCATGTTCTCCTGCCTAATTGGAATATTTTCAAACTAAGTTATATAATTTTCTTTAACATTAATATTTCTAGATATTTCTTTTCTTTTTTTCTTCCTCACCTTATTCTCTTCAAACCAGAGTCATTTTTTTTTATTTGTTTCATTTTATTTTAGAGCAGAGAAAAGAATTTAATTTAGGAAAGGGGAGACGGAAAGAGAAAGGAACCTAACCTTAAGTGGTATTTCATTTAATTCCCACAAAAACCCAGCAAGATAGGCACAAGTATCCCATTACATGGGAGAGAAAGGTCAAGAGGTTACATACCTGGTTCATGACTTCATTAAGCAGATCCTGGAGTAACTCTCAAACTCTGTCTCTGGTTCTCCTTGTTCTTTCTGTCACTCTATGCCGAGAAAAGATGAGAATGTTAGAAGCACACTGTCAAATGTCGTTATTATCTTAGACAACATCCTTCTTCAAGCCACTTTCTAGACTTTTCTTTTCATTTCACAGCTATAGCAGAACACATTCCCTTCTTCCCATTTTCCTCAACCTGAGGTCACTCTCAAGGTATTTTACCAGCCCCTACTACCCTCCAACCTCTCACACCAACCAGTTGTAGATCACCAATCTTGGCCAAGATCCTTTATGGTGGAAACCTCTTTTGGTTTGTGTTTCCCAACTGCGAAATGAAAGTGTTGATGTATGGTTGTTTCCAGTGATCAACACAGGTGATTGCCCTGACTGGTAAGCTGAAAAGAGAATCACTGGTTCTGATTATCACCGTCAAGGTGAGCTGGGTCAGTGGGGCTTGGAGCCAGACTCTCCTCACAAATTGGTTGAGAGTGGAGAACGACAGGCTGGGCCTGAGGGACAGGGCCCAATAGACTGAGACCTAAATAGGAAACGATTGCTGCTACAGGCTAAGGGGCCAATCCACGAAAGCAGTCAGTTAGACAAGGCGGACTTTGAGGTGGTCACCTTGCCACTTTGTCAGGCTCTGGAGTAGGAAAAGGGACTGTTGGCTCATTAGGAGTAGGCCAGGACTGCCAGACAAAATGCAGGGCACTCAGGTGAATTTGAATTTCAGATAAATAACTGATCACTCTTTAGTATAAGTATGTCCCAAGCAATATGTAGGACAGACTTATACTAAAAAATTTTTTGTTGTTTGCCTGAAATTCAACTGTAATTGGATATCATGTATTTTTATTTGCTAAACCTGGCAACCTTAAGTGGGGGCGAATGTGAGTAGCCTCCAAAGATACTTATGATTACAAATCATCTTGAAGACTTTCTTGAAACAAAACCTTACAAGGAAGCCAAATACATAAAAAAGCGATGAATCTGCTCAAGTTGAAGCAGGGATCTGGGGGCCTCTCTCCCATTGACCCTGTCCCTCTCCCCCCTTTCCTGCAATAACCTGAGACATGACAGCCAAATGTGAACATTTACCGAAGAGCATGCACAACTTCTTCCATTTGAGGGGAGGTGGGTTTCTTGAGTCATTTTTGTAGGCCCCTTAAGAAGTCCTGCCATGTCCTTCAGTGGAAATGTTAGAGCAAGTGTTGGCCAGCTTTGGACGTAGCAGCCGCCTCCCCACCAGGAGCCCACGGCATCAGTCCTGGGTGGCAGGACTCTATCCCCGGAGGATTTGGGGCTCAGGTGGGCAGTGCAGGTTTTCAGTTGGCTCAGTGCTGGGGGGGCAAATGTGTATGGTTTTGGTGTCTTCTCTGGTGTCTAGGGGATCTTATAGATGAGCCACTGAATGGGGACTAGGTCATACCAGCATGTACATGTGTTCACTGTACAGGAGGCATGGAGGGAAAGAAGTATGTGCCTTCCTAAACCAGCATCATGCAATGGAGAACAGTATGGTAGGATTTAGTACATGATATTCATTATTTTTGATACACTTTTATTTTTTTATTTTTATTTTTTTTTAAAGATTTTATTTTTATTTATTTATTTTCCCCCCAAAGCCCCAGTAGATAGTTGTATGTCATAGCTGCACATACTTCTAGTTGCTGTATGTGGGACACGGCCTCAGCATGGCCAGAGAAGCAGTGTGTCAGTGCGCGCCCGGGATCCGAACCCGGGCCGCCAGCAGCAGAGGGCACGCACTTAACCGCTAAGCCACGGGGCCGGCCCCTTGATACACTTTTAAAAACATTGTTTGTAATATATGACAAAGATTCAAGATTAGTTCAAAACTTAAAGGAGTAGGGAAAAAATAGAACTATATTTGGAATTCCTGAATATATCTATAATAATACAAATTATTATATCATATCAATGGATCTTATAGCCAGCAGGGGAATCATTGCAGCTCTGGATAGTATATTTTGAATTAAACTGATATCAGCTTAATGAGATTTTGCAATATAAAGGATATTTATGACAGTGAATAAAATTTTGCACTGATAGGACCAGGAAAGATAAAACAAAAGATACTGATGCAAATGAAAAAAGTGCAATGTGTATGACAAAACAGCACAAATGATACAGCATTTGTCTTTTCTGTCAAGCAGAATGATCTTCAACCCAAGACAGATGCAAGAGAGCATCTAGCTGCTTAAAATGAGGGCGGGACTGTTGGCTTAGATAAATGACTCCCCAGAGTCCTGAAAGAACTTGCAGATGTGACCACAGGACCATCCGAAAGGGAGGAATTAGGGGGATGGAGAGACAGCAAAAGACCGGAGATGGGCAAATGAGTTCCAGATTTCCCAACACAACAGGAAAGATGACTTATGGATCTGTGCACTGGTTAAGTTTAACTTTGAGCTTCAGCAAAACTCCAGAATGGCTGATTAAAGGGGCTTTGTGCATATTTATTAAAGAAAGTGGTGACTGCTAGGCACTCTCCTGAGTTCCCTGAAATCTGAGCTTATGCCAACCAGCCTTGTTCCCATTTTGTAGCATTTCACCAGAGGAACAGGAAAATATTGTAGTCAGAAATGACTTATTTTAATAGACATTTGCCAGAAGTCTCTTGTGACACCCTTGTGGACAGAGAAATGGGGGCTGGTGACACCACGTCCTCTGTATTGCAGTACTCACTACGTGAAACCTCAGTTAGAAGGGTGCAAGGGAAATAAAGCAATCATAACAGAAATACTTACTATTGAACTTTTTTTAAACTAACATCTTTTTAAAGTAAGATAGTCACACTCAAATATCCCTCCTCACTTGTATTAGTTTGCTTGAGCTGCCATAACAAAATACCGCAGACTGAATGGCTTGAACAACAGAAATTTATTTTCTCACAGTTCTGGAGGCTGGAAGTCCAAGATCAAGGTGTCAGCAGGGTTGGTTTCTTCTGAGGCCTCTCTCCTTGTTTTGTAGATGGCAATATTCTCCCTGTGTCTTCATATGGTCTTTTGTCTGAGCATGTCTGTGTCTTAGTTTCTTCTCCTTATAACCCCAGTCATATTGGATTAGGGCCCACCCTAATGACCTCTTTTTAACTTACAGGAAACATTACCACTTTAAAAACCCTTTCTCTAAATACAGTCACAGTCTGAGGTACTGGGGGTTAAGACTTCAACATATGAATTCTGGGGGACACAATTCAGCCCATAATATTACTTACTACAAGCATCTGTCTCAGCCCAAGGCAACAAGATCTTTGTCTGTTAATCGCTTGCTGATTTTATTGTGTAACGCAATAATAAAAACAGGCACTATAGTATTGAATGTTTACTATGTGTCAGGCACTGTTTTATGTGCTTTACCCATGTAAACTCATTTATATGGGTAGATAAGGTAGATATTATTATTAATCCATTTTACAGATGAGGAAATTGAGGCCATAGGTCAAGTGAGTGACAGAGTGAGACTTCAACCTGGACAGTCTGGATCCAGAACCCATTTTAATAGCTCTTATTTGCAGGAATTCAAATCCTTTGCAAAGTGAAATTATAAATCTTGTGAAAGATGTAGGATTTAAAGAATTCTTTCAGAGAGCTGCTTGAATGAGACCCAAAATCAGAAACAAAGGAAGATCTGGAAGAGTCAGACTTGTTAATTGAGGGAAAAAAAATTGATGAAGATGTCAAAAGATCACACAATTGACTTATTTGAATATAAAAGGAAAAGGAAAGACCTTGGGAAAATTAATAAAGCCTTCTAATACTTCTGCAGAAATGACAGTCTTCATGATAGTGATCTGAATTTCAAAAGTAAAATGAAGACATATATTTTATCACACGGTTTTATCAGAAAAATTCCCCCTTCTTAAAAAATAACAGAACTTGATCCATTCTTTTTTTATTCTCAGAATTGGTGCATGATTGCAATCATAACCAAAATTTTGTTAACTTTAAGGTAAAATAAATTCATCTGCAAAACTTTTGGTTTTAGTTTTTAAGATTAATTCAAAAAAACATTATTTTCAATATTTAATAATTTTTTTCTGTTTTAAGTGGGTTTTATTTTTCAGTATTAATTATGCTCAGCTAATGACCCTCTATCTTATTTCAGCTGATTGAACAACAGCACCCAAAGAGTATTAATTGATTAGTGTCAACCTGGAGATAAGGTTCTGATGATGTACCTTGAGGTTCTTGTTTTATATTTTAATGTTTAATTTGATGAAAAGCTATCAGACATACTTACTTAATAAATTGGTGTCAAAAACCTGGGAGAGATAGCTTATATGATGGATAACAGAGCAAAGTTCACAAAGATTGCAGGGGCTAGAACATGAATTAAAACCATAAGATGAATTTTAAACAGAAAAAAATGCATTTAGGTTACAGAATATCTATTTTCATGCATACAGGAGAGAAAAGAACTGCCAGATTGCAGACTCAAAAACATCATTAAGATATTTGATGACATTCCTAGATTAAGCTGAGTAATCCTAGTTCACCATGTCTTAACTAGATTTATCTGAAGTCTTATGTTCATTTCTAGATACCATTAAAAAAAAAAAAATAGTGTAAACTGGAGGGTGACCAGGATATCAAAATATTTTAAAATGATGTCTTGTAAGAAATAGTTGAAGAAACTAAGAATGTTAAGTCCTTAGGAAACAATATAAAGGGAATACATATGAACATTTTCAGATGTCAGCCACTTTCAGATGTTTGGAGCGTGGAGAAGGGAGTAGCTCGTTGTGGTTCGTTCCAAGGAAACCAAGGGTAAAAGTAGTAAAGAGGTGTATTTTGGTTTAACATTTAGAAGAGCTCTGTACCAATTAGAGAAGGTCAGTAAATGCCCAGAAAACAGTGACCTTTCTGTCCCTGGCAGTGTTTAAACAGCTGGTTCAAGTACTACCTGTCGTAGAAGTTCTGGGAGTCATTTCTGCATTCGATGGGAAACCAGTTCCTTCTAATCTAAGAAAGTAAGACAGAAGCTAACCACTATATTTTTTTTAAAGTTGTATCTTTTAGAATGTTTTTAGTTGCAAATAAAATATTCAACTATCAACAGCTTTAATTAAAAGCATTCAATTATTCCATATAACATGAAGTTGGAGGTAGGAAGTTCCAGGGTTGGTTCAATAACTAAATGATGTAATTGGGAACCCAGGCTCTTTCCATCATTAATTCCATCATCATGAATCGTGAAAAATCATTTGTTGGCTTTTCCCCAGCTTAGAGGAAGTCTCATGGTCTTAAGATGCCTGCTGAAGTGCCAACTGTCTTGGTCTCATATGACCAAGTTCGAAGGCAGAGTGTACAGCAAAGCCAGAGTTGTGAGGGAGTCTTGTTTGTGATTCTCTTTTTTCACTGGGGGAAAAAAAGCTCTTACCCAGAAGAGATTCTACCCCGACAGAATTCTTCTAATGTCTCATTGGCCAGAGCTGGATCCCATGGACATTCATAACTGCAGTGGAGGCTAGGAAAACTCTCTCAGTAGTTTAACTTTTCTGTGGGAGTCAGGCTTTGTCAAGAAGAAAGACAGGGAGGGCCATGGCTTTTATGTGGGTAACTAACAGTGTCTGTCACAATACTCAAGTTATATTCTATTAGAAGTAGCATTTTGACTTTTTAATTTATAGATTTTAGGTAAAATTTTCACAGTAAAATGTGAGAAAGATTTATGTCTAAAATTTTGCTCATGTTTTATCGTGAAAAATTTCAAAACTAGAAAAAAGTAGAAAGACTTTCACAATGAACACCCATATACCCACCACCTGGAATTCTACAATTGACATTTTACTATATTTGCTTTGTCACATATCTGTCTACTCATCCATCTATCCATCTATCAGTCCATTTTATGTTTTGATTCATTTCAAAGTTGCAGGCATCAGTAACTTCATCTCTAAACACTTCAGCATATATATCATTAAGTAGAGTTCAAAATATTTTCATGGTTTTTTTGTTAAGGTAAACTTTCAGTGAATCCCCTAAGATCAGGAATAAGATGAGGATGCCACTTTCTCCACTTCTATTCAACATAATATTTGAAGTCCTAGCCAGAGCAATTAGAAAATAAAAAGA